>NC_090076.1:7442526-7515026 GCF_038355195.1 Osmerus mordax | reverse complement strand
AACTGTTTTGGGGCAGGCGTTCTCTCCAGGCTCCTACCTCATTATTCAGGACCAGAAGACCGTACAGTGTGCCTTCAGTCGAGATCCAGATTCATCGTTACAGATAGTTTGTGTTTGTTTTTAGATATTTAAATATATAAAACCGACGGCTAACCAAACGGAGTCACGTGAGGGCGAAGGGGAATCTGACTCCTCACACTGGGTTCAGCAGCTAAATATACCCGCACCGAAACCTCACTGGCTCGGACTGTGTGGCAATCGCCCAAGTGTTGACAATGTGCAGGCTCGGCCCAAGGCCGGCAAGGGTTAAGTCCGTCTCTGTCTCTCTCATGTTGCAGAGGGTGGAAGGGTGACATTTACATTCGGAGAGAGCGGAGAGAGGGAGACGGGGAGGGTGTGTGTGTGTGTGTGTGAGGGGGGCTGACTGTGCTACAAGTGTCCTCGTCTGTCACTCCGTGTCACTGTGGCAAAGTGACAGCCTTTGTTTCTCTTTATTTCCCACCCCCTCTCTCTCTGTCTCTCTCTCTCTGTCTCTCTCTCTCTCTCTGTCTCTCTCTCTCTGTTCTCTCTCTCTCTTCCTCCTCCAGATAAGTTGTTTGGGAAGCGGCTGTTGCAGGCTGGGAGGCACATGATGTCCCAGAAGTCTTGGATGAAGACTGTGCCCACAGAGAACTGTGACGTGCTCATGACCTTCGCAGGTGCAGTGGACACACACCCACGTGATTCACGAACACGGGGACACACATACGCGCACACGCACGTACACTCACATCCATGTGATTCACAAACACTGTGTGACACACCCATGCATGCATACGCACCCACACCCACACCTGATTCACAAACACGGTGACACATGCACACCTGCGCACACACCCACACATAGGCAATGACGTACCAGTAAACATTGCATTGCACGACTGTAAACATAGTCGTGATGTCTACGAAACACAGAAACACTCGTTCCTTTGTTTTCTCCTGTTTCCTCCTCTGACAGACACGACTGACGACCACACGTTGCTATGGCTACTGAACCACATCCGCCTGGGAATCCCCGAACTCATCATCCAGATCCGCCATCATAAACACACGCGTGTCTACGCTTTCTTCGTCACGGCAACTTATGAGAAGTAAGAGTTCTCCAAGGGGACTGTAGTCTCTCTTTCTCTTCTTTTTCCTCTTCCTGTTATGTTGTCCGTTATTGTGTACACTGGCCCTGCTGGTCATGTGACCGACTGACAAATCCCCAACCTCGTTCCTAGAGAAGTCCCATGTAGTCTTCACTCCGGTCCTAATCTGGGGGGGGGTTGTGTGGGGGGGATATATGCAAACACAGCAAATACACGTCCTCACATAGCAGCTATTAAATGATTTCCAGACAGTACATCTGGTTCTAATATTGATCTGGTTGATAACATCCCACAAACAGTTCTCAAAGGTCAGCGCGGCTACCGTTTGTCACGTGGAAAACAAACAGAGCCTGTGACTTTAACTTTATGAATTAATAACCGCCCTCTTTGTTAACATCCAAATGGTCTTGTGGGCCGGAGCCAGGGTCCGGTTGCTGTGAACCCGGGTGTCGGGTTGTCGTGTGTGTGCTCGGACTCACACTGCCGCTGTCGTCTGAGGCGGAGCTGTTGACTTTGTGGTCCTTGACTCCGAACATGTGTTATCCTGCAAGTGCCTCGTAGAGTCAGTCATTTCAATTCTCTCATCTGTTCAGTGTTAGACCTGGATGGCTAATCAGGATTTTCCACGCTGAATCCAGATTATCAACGCCGCTGCTGTGTAGCGAACAATGGCCAACTCCTCGGGCTGTGACGCTAGCAGGGTACACTACGTAATATGAGATTACAGAGTTCTGACAAAACACCCTGCGTGAGGCTGGCCATTTTTGTCTGCCGAAAGTACAGCACAACGATCCTGATTCCCTACCCTTCCTTGCGAATACCCATGGGTTTAGGTTGTGGGTCAAGGGGTTGTTTTAACAATCGTCAAGTAGGAGCAAAATGCTTCCCAACGTATAAGCAGCAAAGTGGAGAGCATTCGCTTCCCACAATGCTTTTCAGCGTGTCTGCCGCGCTGACTCGGCTGTTTTCGATGGCTCTTGAAAATCCTGCGAGTTTCAACTTTGCCTTTGGCCTGTTAACATGTTGAATGGAGAGAAGATAAATCGAGGAGTATGTATAGGTACAGCTAGCCAGCAGGGAGTTAGGAGTGCTTTTTCTAAGTGTGCCAGTGTGTCTCACGAACACCCGAGGCAGGTGGCACACACACAAGAACTCACGCTTGCTCAAGCACAGGTCGGGAAGAAAACATGCCCTAGTTTTCCAGTGATCGCAAAGATAAACCGCCCAGTCTCTCTTGAACAAGGCATTGCATCATCAGCCATTGTTATGAAGAAAACTATTTTCTTTGTCATCAAGGAGTCTAGGCCTTGCAGAGTAGGGCTCTTTATCTTCCCTAGACCCACAGCTTCCAGCCCAAGCGTCATCTCCACATGACTGACCCTACAGAACCTGACAGGTGGGCTTATCTTGTCTCTTCACCTGAGACATCGTTCATACCCAGCTCACCACATCGGACTTTTTCCCTTTTCCTACCAGCTTAGCAGAATTGTTCATTAGTGATGTATTTGCTATCGTAGCATAAACCCAAAGTGCCGTTCGCCAGCTTTCTCAGCACTATCAGCCTCCATAAGGTCCGTAGCTCCCAGGTTAGCATCACTCACTGACAACAGCAAGCTAACAGCAAGTCTAATAATAGACTCTTTGAATTAAGACCCCCCAAAACAGGAAGCCGCTGTAAACATTTTCATTAGGTAAAAAGAGTCTTGACAGCCTTTTGGACTTTGTGGGGTTGTAACAGTGCCTACCAGAAGTGGTGTTTCTTTTTTGTGTTTCGGCTGGTCCGAGGCTACAGATCCACTTCCGCACTGTACGTGTGCAATATCCCTTCCAGCTGTTCATCATGTCGTGGCGTTGAATATACTCCACTGTGAATTGGGTTTATTTCCCAGTGGCCTTAGGGAGTATGATTGATGTGGTGTAGTGAGACAGGAGAGAGAGCGTGCGTGCGTGTGAGACACAAGCCTCGGCTTGCAGAGAGTGGAGGGTGTGGTGGTGTGTTAGTGTTAGATCAGTCAACGGCCCCAGGGACGCTGAGAGAGGAGAGGCGGGGGGGAGGGGAGGGGGGGGAGAGAGGGTCAAAGGGTAGGACAGGAGGAGAGGAAATGACGGATGACGAAGGGGAGGAAAAGAGGGGAGGAGGGCAGAGGGGGACAGGTGGGGGGAGAAGGCGAAATGCGACTCCCATCACCAGGGCACTTCCTGTTTGTGTGTCTTACGCTGTACACTGTGTGTGTGTCCTCTTTGCCTCTGTCTGCGATGTCTGTGTGTGTGTACAGTGTGTCTCTATGTGTTTGACGTTGTACTGTATGTGTGTGCGTGTTGTACAGTGTGTGTGTATTCTCAAAGACTCTCTCCCTAGTGTGTGCGTGTGTGTGTTGTACAGTGTGTGTGTGTGTGTGTGGTCTAAGCATCTGTCCCTGGTGTGTGTAATGTGCAGTATGTGTGTGTGTGTATTGTCCAGTGAGTGTGTGTTTTGTACAGTGTGTAGTGTGTGTGTGTGTGTATTGTCCAGTGAGTGTGTGTGTTGTACAGTGTGTGTGTGTGTGTGTGTTGTACAGTGTGTGTGTGTGTGTGTGTTCTGAGCCTCTGTCCCTGGTGTGTGTAATGTGCAGTATGTGTGTGTGTGTGTTGTACAGTATGTGTGTGTGTGTGTTGTACAGTGTGTGTGTGTGTGTTGTACAGTGTGTGTGTGTGTTGTACAGTGTGTGTGTGTGTGTGTGTGTTGTACAGTGTGTGTGTGTGTGTTCTGAGCCTCTGTCCCTGGTCGTGCAGCCTGCTGCGGGGCGCGGAGGAGATGGGACTGAGGAAGGCTGTGAAGCCCGAGTTTGGCAGCGGAACACGGAGCTTCTCCTGTGAGGAGGACTACATCTATGACAACATAGAGAGCGAGCTCTGCTTCTTCACGTCACAGGTCAGCTGACTGGAACACACACACACACAGACACACACATACATGCACAGCACGCACACACATAGACACACACACCATGTGGTTCTCCTGTTCTTTCCCCAGGAGAGGCAGAGCATCATTAAGTACTGGCTTGACAATCTACGTGCCAAACATGGAGAGGTGCTCCACAACATCAACTTCCTGGAGGGACAGCCAATCAGTAAGCAGCTATGATTAAGTTATTTATCTTCGAGCTGGACTGTACTGGATGTTAAAAGTTGTTTGTGTGTCCTTGTGTGTGCGTGTGTCCTTGTGTGTGCGTGTGTGTGTGTCAGTCCCAGAGCTGAGTGCCCGAGGGGTGATCCAGCAGGTGTTCCCCCTCCATGAACCCCGCATCCTGAGCCAGCTGATGAAGTCCTGGGTCCAGGCCGTCTGTGAGAAACAGCCTCTGGGTCAGTCCTGTAACACATCCAAGCCTGGGAGTGCCTCAAATCTGAATTAGCCTGCTGTATGATTAAAGTATTATTGAACTTTTTCTCAGCCAAAAGAAGACACCCATTAACACAGTCCTTTTTCAGAAGCACACCGGCCAAGAATGAAAGCAACATACCGTGACTCGTAACTGACGTGAATGATGTTTCCCTTGTTCCTGCGGCGTTTCTAGATGACATCTGCGACTACTTTGGGGTGAAGATAGCCATGTACTTTGCCTGGCTGGGCTTCTACACAACCTCCATGCTGTATCCTGCTGTCATCGGCTTTGTGCTGTGGCTGCTCACCGAGTCTGACCAGGTGGGCTTGGACACCTGTACCTGAAGAGCCTCCTGCAAGCCAGCCACGAGGCCCACCTCCCCCAGTACACACAAGCGATGATGGTCTCTAATGTGTTTCTGTGTGTGTGCGTACGTGTGTGTGTGGGTGTTTGCACTCGGGGTTCTGTGTGTGTGTGTGTGTGTCTAGACGAGCCGGGACATCTGCTGCGTGGTCTTTGCCCTCTTCAACGTGGTGTGGGCCACCCTGTTCCTGGAGCGCTGGAAGAGGAGAGGGGCGGAGCTGGCGTACAAGTGGGGCACGCTGGACACACCCTCGGAGGCCCTGGAGGAACCCCGGACGCAGTTTAGGGTGAGGAGCGGGGTCACCGAGGGGTCAGCCAAGGTCACGTTCACTGCAACCTGATACAGATGCACTGATGCAGACTCCATAACATAGCAGACGTCTTTATCCAAAGCGACCCATCCCTCCTACCCTACCAGTGAAGTGACCTCCTCTCCTCCACACTCCTCATCTCCTCCCCACTCCCTCCTCTCCTCCCCACTCCTCCTCTCCTCCCCTCTCCTCCCCACTCCTCCTCCCAACTCCCTCCTCTCCTCACCTCCCCACTCCTCTCCTCCACACTCCTCATCTCCTCCCCTCTCCTCCTCCCAACTCCCTCCTCTCCTCTCCTCCCCACTCCTCCTCCCAACTCCCTCCTCTCCTCACCTCCCCACTCCTCTCCTCCACACTCCTCATCACCTCCCCACTCCTCTCCTCCACACTCCTCATCACCTCCCCACTCCTCTCCTCCACACTCCTCATCTCCTCCCCACTCCTCCTCCCAACTCCCTCCTCTCCTCTCCTCCACACTCCTCATCTTCTCCCCACTCCTCCTCTCCTCCCCACTCCCTCCTCTCCTCCCCACTCCCCCCCCCCTCCTCCCCAGGGGGTAAAGCGCTGCAGTCCCATCACGGGCTGCGAGGAGTTCTACTACCCTCCCTGGAGGAGGCGTGTGTTCCGCTGGCTGGTCAGCCTGCCCATCTGTCTCCTCTGCCTGTGCTTCGTCTTCCTGGCCATGCTCATCTGCTTCGAGCTCCAGGTCAGGCCCGCCCCCCCCGCCCCTCGCTGTTGTGATTGGTGGTGTTGTGACCGGCCGTCTCGTGATTGGTCGTGTCGTGACTGGTCTCCTGTGTGACCTGCAGGAGTTTGTGATGGGTATCAAGGAGATGCCTCGACTGGCTCGCTTCATCCCCAAAATCATGCTGGCCATCACTGTGACTGCGTGTGACGAGGTGTACAGGAAGATCGCCTGCTGGCTCAACGACATGGGTGAGACCTGAGAGAGACCTGAGAGAGACCTGAGAGAGACCTGAGAGACCTGAGAGAGACCTGAGAGAGACCTGAGAGAGACCTGAGAGAGACCTGAGAGAGACTGTAGCCTGGGTTGAGCGGGGGTGGTGGGCTAAGGGAAGTTTAAGCTGGTGCCTTGCTAATAATTATGCAAAAATGACAGTATTTTATTATCTGAACTTTTTTGCTTTGTCACCGGCATAAGTTCTAGGGTGTCAGTGATGATGCTCATGGCTGACAGGCTTTATTGAACTTTTCCCCACAGAAAACTACAGACTCCAGAGTGCCTATGAGAAAAATCTCATCATCAAAATGGTTCTTGTGAGTTGAACTTGATTACATTAGCGTTTCCTGTTGAAGTTTGACATTTCTTGCTCGTGATAAATGAACTGAATCGTTTGCCTTTTCCTGTCTCCGCAGTTTCAGTTTGTAAATTCTTATCTCAGCCTTTTCTACATTGGTTTCTACCTCAAAGACATGGAACGTCTGAAAGAGGTGAGACATACAGACAGCCCATCCCTCCCTCCTTCTCCTCCCATCCTCTGTTAAACTTCTGCATTCCGTCATCCTTCTCTTCCATTCTCCTTCCCCCCCATACATCGGTTGTTCTCTTTCCACTCTGTCCATCGTTCCATCCGTCTCTGTGTCTTTCTCTCTTTGTTCTCTCTTTTTCTCTCTTTCTTTCTCTCTCTCTCTCTCTCTCTCTCTCTCTCCCTCCCTCCCTCCCTCCCTCCCGCTCTCTCTCTCTCTCTCCCCCCTCTCTCTGTCTGCGTGTGTGTTGAAGCTGTTGCTGGTGTTCTCACTGGGCCAGAGCCTGTTGAGGCAGTTCAAGGACAATGTGCTGCCTGTCCTCTTCCTTAAGATCCAGCTCTTCTTCCTCGTCACCGTACCCTGGGTCTTCCGTGCCCTCTTCAAGTCCAAAGTATGCCTCTCTGTAGGGTCAGGGGGGAGAGGTCGAATCCAGATCCCCTCCGAACCGCATTACGTCGATGCATGATCTGTGTACGTCCTGTGTTCCACGCTAGATGTTACGGCATTGACAGTGTTGCCGCGCCAACTTCGCCTTTTAAGGAAACGGGTTAGGCTTAGATGAAGGTCATCTCTCCAGGGTTATAGATTCCACGAGGAGCACAGCAGAAGTGTGGAGATCATAAAGGGGTTGTCAGTGTCGGACCAGCATGTGTGACTGTAGGCTGTTGTTCCTGTGCTCTCTGTCTGTCCTCGGACTGTCTCCATTCTTGTTTGTGGCGGTTCTGATAGTTAGATAGGTTTGTTGACCTAAACTAAATGTAAGTGACCTAAATGTAAATGTAACTGGGCTGTAGATTTGTCTGGGGTGCTTGAATGTGGTTTTATTGTTACCCTCCCCCTCCCTCCCCCATCCCTCCTCTTCCTCCCTTCCTCCCCCCCCCCCCCCTCCTCCACTATAGATGCTGGCTACTCTACTCATCATCCGGCAGTTCCTCCAGAACGTGAAGGAGGTGCTTCAGCCTTACCTGTACGAGCGCCACAAGCTGGGCGAGCTCACCCTGCGCGGCGTCTGGGACCTGCTCCTGTCCGCGCTGCTCAAGTACGCGCGCCTGGCCGCAGGAAAGGCCCAGGCTTCACCCACCGACCAAGCCATGCCAGGCCCGGGCCTCAGGGGCACCAGGCCCGGGGTGGGCCAGCCGGAACGCAGGTCAGCCGCTACCGTGACGACAGACGTTACCGCTTCTGTGAATGCATGTGTTCCGCGTTGTGTGTCACCTCTTCTCCTTGTCCTACCAGTTGTATATCGTTTTGAAAGGACTTAAATGGTTGTTGAGGTAAATGTTACATTGACATGTACATTTAGTCATTTAGCAGACACTCTTATCCAGAGAGACTTACAGTAAATACAGGGACATTCCCCCGAGGCAAGTAGGGTGTAGTGCCTTACCCAAGGACACAACGTCATTTTTGCACGGCCAGGAATCGAACTGGCAACCTTCAGATTACTAGCCTGATTCCCTAACCGCTCAGCCACCTGACTCAATGTTATTTGTTGTTATATGTCTGTTTGACAAGAACTGTACTTGTATGGTAAACAAACATGAAACCTCCGTCTTTGCCCGGCAGGGAGAAGAAGTGTCTGAACGGAGGGTGCGGCGTTCCGGACGAGGACGAGGGCGAGAGGGACGAGGGGGACAGCGGGCGCTTCAGCGAGGGCGAGGAGGAGAGCCTGATCGACTGCGGGCTGAAGCTGAGGAAGGTGAGCTTCATCGAGAAGGTGGACAGGAAGTCGTCTGGCCCCGCCGGCCCCCCAGCGATGGAGGACAGCTTCCTGGAGGAGGGCAGCCCCACCATGGTGGAGAAGGGGATGGACCCCTCGTCCATGTTCGAGATGTGCGACGACGACGACGAAAACGGGGCCGCCGAGACCAAGGAGGCGCCGTCGGGGGGCGGGGCGGGCGAGGGCGTGGCCGCCGCCCCCCCGCTGCCTTCTGGGCCGGAGGGCGGGGTGTCGCTGCGGCACCGGCGGAGGGGGCGGAGCCAGGAGAGGGCGGACTCTAGGACCAAGAGGGAGTCGTGGATCGACCCTCCGGAGGAGCACTGCAGCACCACCCTCACTCAGGCGGAGATGGAGAGCTGCATGCAGACCTACGAGGTAGGCTTCTGACAACTGAACTACTTGTGTGTGTGTGTGTGTACGTGTGTTTTGTACGTGTACCCCACTCCTCCTAGCCCCGCCCCCGGGTCACAGCCAGACACACCCTCCTCCAACCTCATAGCCCCCACATTCTGGTAACCATGGAGACGACCCCCCCCCCTGCGGATCTGCCGTCTGCTCTGGGGCGGCACCCCGTCACCCATCACCCTGCTCCCTGGTACGGCAGGCACGGTTCAAAACCGTCGCTTTCTGTCCCTTCCAGGACACCTTCCAAGACTACCAGGAGATGTTCGTGCAGTTCGGCTACGTGGTCCTCTTCTCGTCCGCGTTCCCCCTGGCCGCCATGTGCGCCCTCATCAACAACATCATCGAGATCCGCAGCGACGCCTTCAAGCTGTGCACGGGCCTGCAGAGGCCGTTCGGCCTCAGGGTGGAGAGCATCGGCCAATGGCAGGTCTGCCTCGCCACCTTGAAGTACCTCTCTCTGCGTGTGCTAGAAAACTCCCAACTAATTCATGTCGGACTAACCCCCTGAATATACGTTTGTTTTTTCATTTTAAGGGTTAAATTATTTTAGACGTAACACTTTTTTCATACAGTGGCATTCGCAGGGGTTATTTATCTCAGACTGTACATACATGTGTGTGTGCTGTTGCTGTAAGCTTGGCTCTGCTGTGTGTGTGTGTGTGTGTGTGCGTGCGTCTTGGTATGTGTGTCTCCAGACAGCCATGGAGGCAATGGGGCTGATCGCCATCATAGTGAACTGTTACTTGATTGGTCAGTGTGGCCAGCTGCAACGCCTCTTCCCCTGGCTCAGCCCGGAGATGGCCATCATCTCCATCGTCATCCTGGAGGTACACACACACACACACACACACACATGCACGCACGCATGGGAACGCACACGGAAACACACACTTGCACACACACACACACACACACACAGGGGTGCACGCCACACACCGATTTGACGATAACAGTTAGGTCTCAGTTCATGTAGCTATTACGAGATCACATTGCGAACACCATGTCCACATTGGTGTGAATGTCAGTCTTCCTGGTTAAAGCCTGACAGTGCATCTAAAGGTCTTTCTGGGGCCTCAGAGGGTATTCCTGGGTATTCCTGCTGCCGTTGAAAGTCCATATGGTGATGAATGGTGTAGCAGGCTAGCACATGTATGGAGGTCCAAATGTCAACTGTTACTTGAGCTGTTGACATCCTGAAGCCCCACAGCGTGGCTAGGAAGAGCTGGATCTATATCTAGATCCAGCATAGATCCACACTCCAACATGCTTTAGGGCGCCGTGTTCACTTAAAACAACCCACACACCTGGACTCGCCTGCTGCTAACGCTGCCCCATACCCTGAACCCTGTCCTCCTGTCCAAGACCCTGACGCTTTCTGTCTGTCTGTCTCTCTGTCTGTCTGCCTCTCTGTCTGTGTGCAGCATTTTGCCATCCTGCTGAAGTACGTAATCCACGTGGCGATCCCAGACATCCCCAGCTGGGTGGGGGAAGAGATGGCCAAGTTGGAGTACCAGCGCAGGGAGGCCTTCAAGGTAAACACCCCGACACTGGTCAGCAACCGTGCTGGTTAAACAGGTGTGGTGTTTCAACTGAAAGTGAGATGGCTCTCCTCCTCTCCTCCTCCTCCTCCCCTCTCCTCCTCTTCCCCCACCCCTCTTCCTCACCTCTCCTCTTCCTCACCTCTCCTCTCCCCCTACTCCTCCCCCCCTCCCCTCTTCCTCCTCCTCTCCCCCTGCTCCTCCCCTCTTCCTCCTCCTCTCCCCCTGCTCCTCCCCTCTTCCTCCTCTCTCCTCCTCCTCCTCCCCCCCTCCCCTCTTCCTCCCCTCTCCTCTCACCCTACTCCTTCCTCCTCTCTCCTCCCCCCTCCCCTCTTCCTCCCCCTCCTCCCTCCTCCCCTCCTCCTGCAGAGGCACGAGCGCCAGGCCCAGCAGCACTACCAGCAGCTGCAGAGGAGGAAGAGGGAGGAGGAGGAGCGTCAGAGGCAGGCGGAGCACCAGGCGCGCCGGGAGAGGGAGCGGGACGAGGGGAAGGGGGAGTCCTCTGGTGAGCACCACCACGACAAGGGCCACGGCGGGAAGTCTCGCTCTGGCGGCGGAGGAGGGGGAGGAGGAGGGGGAGGAGGTGGGGGTTCGGACAAACCCAAGAGGCCCAGCTCTCTCCTGGCCAACAACAATGTGATGAAGCTGAAGCAGATCATCCCCCTGCAGAGCAAGTTCTCCTCGGGCACGGCGCGCTCCCCTCAGTCGCCCACGGGAAACGAGCCCAAACTCCCGGGGTTCCTCAGCTTCAAGTTCCTCAAGTCGCCTGAGAACAAGAAAGAGGCGGCGGCCGCCGCTGCCGCCGCCACGGCAACCAACGCGGCGGCGGCGGCGGCCGGGGCTGGCTCTCAGGAGCGGTCCCAGTCACCCAGCAAGGCCTTCAACCCCGGAAAACTGTTCAACTTCGGGAAGTCCGAGGGCGGGCCCTGCGTGAACGGGGCTCAGGTGTCCAAACAGGGCGAGGGCTCGCAGGGCTCCGACAAGCAGCCCTCCAAGGCCGACCTGAACGGGGTACCTGACGAGTTCCCCTCACCCGGGGGAGAGGCCGCGGAGAACGGGGCCTCCACGGACTCTGACCCCGCCGGCTCTAAAGCCTAGTCCCCAGAGGCCAGGAGGGCACTTCTGTGAGAGCACAGACAGATGAGACGGAGGGGTTGACTGTGCGGGAAGGCCGGGCCTCTCTTCCATGCTGCTGTCTTGTAAGGAGGCCCGGTGTCTGAGAGGGGAGCAGGACTGACGAGATGTTGAGATGTGGGGGGTCTGATTCGTGCTGAGAGCCGTGAAGGCTTTACGAGGAAACTGCAACTCCCCTAAACACGCTCCCACGCAAATGCAAAGGTGCATCGCACACATACCGTCGCAAAAACACACACAGACACACACACACACACACAACCCCTAACTCTCACACGCACACACACACACACATTCTAATCCCCTTCTATCTGCAATACATATAGAAATGCATGAGCTGCGTTTCGGATACTTTTCAAGCCTTTAAAGGGGGAGAGCGGTTTCTTTGTTTTCTTCTTGTCTGAAAATTGTAAGCACTTTGGAGGCTCACCGTGGCAACACGGTGAGCCTCCAAAGGGGGCCTGAGGGAGGACAAAACACATGCACACACACCCAGCGTGAGAGAGAGAGTCACAGTTTTTTGTTGTTGTTTTTTTACTTCAAGTACATTGTGAGGCCCCGCTCCTTCCACACAGCTAGGCGATACCTGGCTTGTTTATACCCTGGAGGGGGTCTGGTCCCCCGCGGCATTTATATCTGAGCGGAGGAGCTGAGCAATATCAATCTGTGTCAGTTTTAACACGAGCTCTGATGCAAAACACGAGTGAGGTCATTTTCATCCGCACCCTGCGACGCGGCGAGCGCCAGTCTCGTTCGACGCCCCCCGGTGAAGTGGCGGTATCAGACGAGCGGCATGATGCAAAGAGGAGAGACGCAGGAGGGGAAAGAAGGAGACATTTACATTTACATTTAGTCATTTAGCAGACGCTCTTATCCAGAGCGACTTACAGTGAGTACAGGGACATTCTCCCCGAGGCAAGTAGGGTGAAGTGCCTTGCCCAAGGACACAACGTCATTTTGCATGGCCGGGGAATCAAACCAACAACCTTCTGATTAATAGCCCGACTCCCTAACCGCTCAGCCACCTGACTCCCTGATGAACGATGAAGAGGGAGGGATTCGATTCGACGCCCGAGGGAAGTGTGTTTGTCAGGCAGAGGATAGTCACGCTACAGCGCAGTGAGCGTTCTTCTGACGGAGAGGCTCGCTTGTTACACCCTGGGCCCCGTTCAAGCCCGCAGAGGGCTTTGAAACGCGTTCATTCATTTAGCAAACGCGTTGGTCAAAGACGACAAACGAGGAGGGTGGGGGGTGGGATTTGAGCCTGCGATCTCTTGATATAGCGGGTGAGATCTCTGCTGTTGAGCTACTGCGTATCCGTTCCCTCGAGGAACAGTCAGGAACGGCTCCGTAGACTGATGAGCAGGGAGGACACTTGCACTAAAACCCGCCGCGGTCTGGAACGAATGACGTTTCAAAGTGTCTGTTTAACAGCGGGAGCGTCCAGTGTTTATGCAGGCCCACTCCTTCCTTAGATGGACCTACGGTGTGCAACGCTCCCGGTGTTAAATGAACACTTTGAAATGTGTTGTGAGGGAGCGATATGGGGTGCCACCAGCCAACCTCATGGCCAATGAAAACGCTGCATTTCTGTTCATCACAAGGCACAAGAAGGTGCGGTTCATCTCAGCTGTTCCCAGTAGGGGGCCGTCATTAGGCTGGGAGGTCATCTTTTTATTCGTTTGACCTTTCAGTCTTTTTTTTATGTTTGGGATAGTTGCTTTTTTATTGAATTGTTTGATTAATTTACCAAAGCAGCTCCTCTCTAACAACTCTTGCTGTCTGTCTGATTTGAACAAAAACTGAAATCATAGTTGTTGTTTTTGTCGTTGTTGTGTTATTTATTTTTGTAATTCAGAACAGCCAGCAGGTAGAGTCAGCTGGATAGCAGGCTTTGAGTTCTCTAAAACGGGGACTAGGGCCTCAGAAGTTATGCGTTAGGAACAGTTTGTAACCATTGCTTAGCAATCGATTGTCACTAATGGGCTTCAGGTGGGTCACAGCACTAATAACTTTACATTACAGAGAGATTTTGCTCAGTAGTAGTCAGATCCATGAACTATGCATCTCCACACCCATCTTCCTGACAACAATCTTTGCAATAATGAAGTGAGTGTGTGACTGTTTTCCCTTGGCCCCACCCCCTTGTGGCCCCGCCCCCCTTGTGGCCCCGCCCCCCTTGTGGCCCCGCCCCCCTTGTGGCCCCGCCCCCCTTGTGGCCCCGCCCCCCTTGTGGCGCCGCCCCCCTTGCCTGTATGCATCTCCGCCTTACCGTAACCCTGACCTACGCTGCTACCCAGCTTTAAACACATGACCTCTCCACCTGACCTCTGACCTCCTGACCTGACCTCGCCACTCCTTGTGGATGGGCTCTGCTGTTAATAATGGACATCCCATCTTGACTGTCTGTACAGGCCTAATCTGACACGCATCAGTCATGTGTAAGACGAAACAAATTGGAAATCTAAGAAGGCCTACCTGACATATCTGTGAACTCTGTCTCACTCGAGCTCAACCATCTCTTACATGGCTTCTCTTTTAATGGATTTGCAGATAGGTGGCGAGAACCTCCATCTTTTATGTTGAACGGATTGGCCGGCTGAAAACAAGTGAAGGGAACCTTTCACTGTTGTGTATCCCATCCATGTGCTTCAGCAAAGAGGAAAATTACCTCCATTCACAATGGTCCTAAGGGAGTATTAAGCTGTGTATACGCCATAAGAGCAGTTATTTTTCGTGGGAATTCATCATGTTTGCCTCACTTTGAGCTTATTAAAGTGATTTGTTGATTGAAAAAAATCGTAGAGCCGTGGACAGTTACTTACGCCAAATGAATAGAACGTCTTTTTTATGTTTGTCAAAAATCTTTCTTGTTGGCTGTTGGACGTCATCGGTTAAATGTTTTCAGTTGCTCTCTGGACAAGTTGAGGTTTTCATGAGAAGCAGACTGAATCCAACTGTTTGTGTGTCTGCAAGGTAAACTGGGTTGTACAAGGGTTCATTTAGTTGTTTACTTTGGGGGTTGGAGGCTGTTGTGGATGATTAAACCTATGGGGAGGGGGGCTGGGGGTAATTGTAGTGTTCAACCCACAGTCTGATGAATGGATATGTAGAATTGAAATGCACACCTGCAGTTGTAGAATCCTTCTCCTTTCCTCCCAACTGAAAACGTTCATGAACATCTCACTGAGAAACAAACGTCATACGCTCTTCCAGTGTACCACTGTACATCAAAAAAGAAAAAATATGATATTGGGAAATGGGATTATTTATTTCTTTTAATTTATTTTGTCATATTTTTGTAAGATCTGAAATAGATAATAAAACAATTTAAAACTTTAAGGCTGTATTGGGCTATTTGTGTTATTAACTCTAGTCCTGCGTCAGGTAAGGCACTATCAATCAAACAGAGAAAGGGTCTTGTGATATGTGACATGATCCCTAAAATGCTTTATTTTACTAGTAGTGAACTTAACAATAACAGCACTCTTTCTCAAAATACCACTCTTACAAACACATTACAAAATAGGTCAAAAGGTTCAAGTACATTTTATTTTGTATCACAACAAAAGCTGACTTTTCCATCACATTTCATTGGAGCGAAGCCGTATTAGTACTACATTGACCTGACGCACGACAGAGAAAGGCGCAAGGTGTGGGAACAGTCTAAAACAGAAGCTATATTACTGCCTCGAAGCCAGAGGGTGTGGCACGTTGCTAAGGAAGGTAACCGACGGCACAGTCAACCCACATCGCAGCAGCTACGGTTGAATGAAAGGACTAGGCTCGCTGTGATATTGTTGAGCAGCGTAAACGAAAAGGTCTCACTGGACTCTGCGCGGCGGCGGCAAACTCGGTCTGCAGGTGTCGAAACAAGGCAAGATGGCAGCTGCACCTCACTGTGCATGCTATTTGTGCATTCAATGGCGGGTGGTCTTTCTGACGTCCCAGACAACTCCAAACACCAGCTTGCCAGCTGGTCAGACATGGAGGGCTGTCTAACCTCCTTCTCTGGGATTTAGTGCTTTCTCTCTTCACCTGTACAACAATGTCTGTTATAGCCACATACATTTATCTTCAGAAAAAGGCCAATACAATGTCGTATTAAATATGAAGTCACTATCCTAGGGCTGCCAATGGTTTATATACAGGAGGTTTTTATGAATACATTCGTTCCAACCCTGACATGCTGCTCAATGCTACTTGTACTATCAGTTAGGCTAGTTGTGCAAGTTCAAATCTTTACATAGACAAACGTAACTAATTTGCTAAGTGTACAATTTGACTGGTACTCGACTTAAGACACTTGTCTAATTAATACACATATCAGCTTGCCATGACTCAAAGTTTTTTTTTTTCTCCCAAGGATCCAATGTTTTTAGAGAAGCAAGCTGTTCGGCCTATTTTGCTATTGGCCAGCAGGGGGCAATACTCATTTACAAACATCTAAATAAAACCAGCACAACGTTAAACCACAGACTTAACACTCACAGACACTTTCAAATCAGAATGTACGATATGCATAAAGAACCCTAATAGGCGTGTACAGGGGGTGGTGCAGACCATGCTTCCGGGGTCCTGGGTTCAGGAGAAGCCAATGGTGGGGGTGTTGAAGACGGGTTGAGGCCTCCTTATGTGGTCGAGTTTGGGCAGTGATGCTGAGAAGAAGCTCGCATGAAGCTCTTTGCCCAAAAGTAACACCAAAAAAGGTAAAAAAAAATAAAAATAAAAAAAGGTAACAAAAACTTGCTTCATTGTCCCCAATAAGGTTCTCTTTAACCTAACAATGCATTGTATTAGCGCTGCATGTAATTTAAAATTCTTCCAAGTGGTGTATATTCCGTCTTCGTCTGTGCCTGTCGGTCCACTAAGACTCATCTTGGTGGATGTCACACACACACACACCCACACCCACACACACACACACACACTCACACACACATACATACACATCCTTATGAGTCCTCGTTCATCTCTTGGCTATCTGTTCGGGCTATTTTCCTGGGGGGAGCCGGGCTTCCCCCCTCCCCTTGCTCCTGTTCCCTCTTCTTTGCAGCGTTCTGGTAGACAGAACAAGCAAGGTGAGGTGAGAAAGTTAACTCTCAGGATTCGTTTATTTCCATATTTTTGCTAGCTCTGTGTGCATAGCTAAAACCACTTCATGGCTAAGAATGATGAATTACTATCATGCAAACATGCATCTGTTTTGTTTTTGTTTACCTTTTTGTCCCACTGCTGGTGAAGGTAGCGCAGGAGAATGTTTGTTTTCTCAGTAACAATAACTGTGAAGGTCAAATGTAATTATTCAAACAATTTTTAACACATTTATGATTAAAACTAATAACCGGGATTAACAACTGTTGGGATGATCAACAATGTGCTTTCTTGTAATGACTTGTATACTCACTCTGCTCTGAGGGGTATTCGCGGGTGGGGAGATACACCGACGGTCTTCTGTTCTGTTAATGGAGAACCAAACACGTTCGGTATCACGTAAATTGCGCAACATCGAGTTTGTCAGGGAGATAGTGATTGAATAAAATACTCACAGATGCTTTGCACACTGAGTCCGCATGGAACCTGCTGAAATTACTTTTATTGTAAACCGGGAGACCTTTCAAGAAATCCGCCTGTGAGAAGATAAAAAAAAAAAAAACTGAATGGCAAATCTAAACGGCAACATGCAGTATGACAGAGCAAGGATGAGTTGACACCTTTCACAGTTTTGTCGCAAAGTTTTACAGCTTTAACATGATACATTGTCCTGTAGCACAGTGACCAGTGTCAAATGTTTATTGCAAAACCCCACAGAGTCTTCAGACTGATGAGGCGTTCCCTCATCAACACCGCAAAGACACCTAGTAGAGTAACTGTTAGCGGCGTATTGCTAAGGTTCCGACTATACACTGAAAATGACAGACTTTATAGTTGTTACTAAAGTTTCTAAATTAAAACTACACATTTGCTCCTGCGAAAACACCAGACACATTGAGCTATTTTCTAGCTGAATGTCACACACCAAACAAATCATACGTTTAAGATAGGTCTTTAAATTATCTATTTTCTCCCATGGAACTAAGCTCCAATATATAGACGGAGCCTCCGACCCACGAGCTAAACTACCAGTAGCTACACAGCGATATGTATATCTTAGCGTAAATGCTTTGCGTTACCTTATCCATGATGCCACCAAAGATAGCAAAGCTGTCGGCGACTGAATGGCCGTTTGAAAATGCAATTTAATACTAATTACTACTGATAACTATGCAAGATCTTCACGTTAACCGCTAGCAAGTGTGACTACGCCTGCCTGCTGGTGATGTGTAAGCCTAGCAAAATTTAGCCAGCATTAGCTAGCTGTCATCTAACGCTATCAATGATGGCTGCCAGTAAACTATACACATTAATTAAACAGCAGACACTTGTAGTCTCCGTTCTCCATTTACTGTAAGAGTATCATCTACCGTAAATACAACGTTACTGGCAGATAATACCACCATGCTAAAGACATCCAATTAAGTTGAATGCTACTATAGCTAGCTATTACAACGCTGCACTACCCACGTTAGCTTATTAGCTCTAGCAGCACAATGGCTAGATTTGATGGACAGTGTGCTGCATTTGACAGCCCCACCCCTAAGACTGTCCATTGGATATCGACTGCCCACGTGGTCATACTAGCAACTCCAGTTGAGTTCCGGGTTATAATATAACGGGTCTGAAGAAAAATGTAAAATACCTTTTTTTCTCACACAGAAGGCCAGGCACAAATGGAAACGCTCTTACTTGTTTTGTCATTACGGTCTAGCACCGTCAAAATAAAAACTTTGTTCTGAAGTTTTGTAGTCCAGTCCTTTGTCCACCAGCATCTTGGTGGATGTTTAGTGGGCCACGTAGAGCTCCCAAAAGTTTGATCAGCATAATAATTTATATAAAATACTACAATTAGGCTATGTACAAATAAATAACTCGACGTGTTTATTTATTTAGGCCTCTGCCTCAGATTAGTTGCACTCCTTGGAAACGGTAGGCCTAACAATATAACCATGGCAACCACATCAGCACCAACCCAGAACGAGAAATAGAGTGCACGTGAGAGAGAGAACTCGAGAGAGAAATAATGAAAATAGGTTCTTTATTTTAATGAAGTTGGAAAGAGAATGCTTGCTTTCCATTTTTTGACATTGGACGCTGTGGAGTCGTAACCTGTTGCATGCATGTGTTTAGGTTAAGGTTCAAATCTCCACTTTCAATCAATCACTGTTGTGGATTTAGAAACGTGCAAACTACCTTGCTGGATATGTTATCCATTCGGATGCTTCGCAGCCGTGCCTCAATCAATCAGTAGAGGGCATTGCTGGATTCAGATTATTCAAGGTTCGTGGAATAGTCGGACGCGCCAACGGAGCACTTTTATGGATGTAAACCTATAGACATGTAGGTAAACCTGGCGCGTCCATGCGCCTAAAGGAATACATGTGGGCTCGACTTGTAGCATTTTTGGGCAGACGTGATTATTTTCTCAGCATATAGCAGCCTAAATAACTCGGTGATGTTAAAAGCAGGAACGGAGTGGCAGTCAAATTAGATTATTGGATTTGCTGAAACAGATTACGCCTGTTTCCTCCACGACACAGAAAACAGCATAGGAAAAAAATCCACCATTGAAATCGTCTAGGATAATAAGGTAAGATGATTTGTACGGCGGTATCATCTATTATCAAGAGTAAAGTTTATATGAACATGTGCAGTAATATATTTTATTTGGTCAGGATTTGATCGTTGATGACAACCCTACAATGTTCAATAGAAGAAAAACGTTCTGGAAATTGCTTTAGGCTTGTTTGCTGCATCAGACATTTGGTCAAGTGCTTATAGGCCACTATTCAGTCCACGCGCACGCTTTGTTATTGTCGGGATGGCCTGGGGATAGCACTGACCGCTTTCTCGTTATATAATGTATATCGATTCCTGTCAGTTTATCAGGAAGGACCGAATACATCCGTGTTAAATGACCAAGCATGATATTTTTGACCCTCAGACAGCTTTTCTCTATACTTGTCCTTCAAACCCTTTTCCATGTGCCATAGTTATTCAGAATGAGATCGTCAGAAATAAACTCGATGGTATGCTTAACACTTAAACAGTGACATAAAGAATTCCCCGCAGCTAAATGGACGAATGTCCCCTCAAGGCACGGGGATTAACCTAATGTTTGTTGACTTTTAGCAATCCAGAAACTGTCAACACTTGGAACCCCTAGTGTGCTTAATCCAGACCGTGCTGTCTGTCCTTGTCACGTATCTCTGTTGTAACTAGACAGCATCTACAACCGATGGCTCTGAGACAACGTCCTGCAATCACAGTTACATTTGAATCATTTCGCCGATTCTTTCATCCAAGTAGTGCATATAAAAGTACAGCAGAAGATTAAGGATCAGTCAGTGCCACCAGTTAGAGGTCCACTCCATGGGGAACTGGTCAGTGTGGTGTCTAGACACTGAACTGAAAGGTCATCCAGACAAAGCACTGGATAGTTATTCAGAACAACTGGTTCCAGAAGAAGAAATGATAGGATACATTGTTACTATCCACAGTCTAGCATGGGCAAGTGGAACTAAGACACACATGCTGTCCTAGCTGGTTCAGTCACCTTGAATTGACTTTATAGCTTCAATAGGCAACATATATTTGACTGGGTATGAAATTGAGCATGTAGCAGCTAATCTCTTGTGTTCAGTCTCTATCTGTCCATGCTCCACTGCCGGTCTGTTTCCGGGGAGAAAGCTGCAGTGTGTGGACTGAAGGGAGAGGTGTAATCCGCCCTGAGGACGAGAGCAGAAGGGAGGCTAATGCCACTGGTGCAGACCAGCCAAGACTGGTAAACAAGCACCCTCTCACAGTCACAGCAGGGGGAAACAAGAGCAGTATTCATTCTGTCTCCCTATGGATCTCTGCTGTGCCTAAGGAGAGATTCAAACTCGGTGTGATTGAATCTAAATGACAGTAACTCACCAATGTCAGGGTTGCCGTCAGATAGATTTGAGGGTGTTTTTACAGTATGTCAGGCATTCATCTAGCAGACGCTTTTATCCAAAGCGACTTTCGGGGTATTTAAACCTGGTACCTCTTGATCTTCCGTCAAATGCGCTACTACTGAGTCACATGATTCAATTTTGGTCTGTGAGAATGTGCGTGTGACAGCACGACACAGAGATTCAGATTCAGATTCAGAGACATTTCTGTGCTTTCTGCTTCACACTTGACCATGGGTTTGATCATGACTCCCATTGTCCTTACAGTGGAAAGCGGTGGTGGGTAGTGACCACATTGTCTCAGCGTAGCCGGCTCAGACTCACAGCCTATTACTGTCCCCTGCTATTAATACTCCCAAGGCCACGCTAGAAGAAGAAGCTTGCCTGTGTGTAAGCCACGTCTGAAAATGGCCGGGCTTTATGTTGGGATGCTAATGCTAATGGGCTAATGTGTTGCTACTCTGTCCCAGGCCTCTTCTGCCGAAGAGACAGGTAAAATATTTGCTGCTGTTTCTGTGCAATCTGTCCATATTGTGTTACGGGCTGCTTGGAGTCATCTCCTCCCAGTTAAACATGTGCATTTGCATCTACAGGCTCAGGAATTGGTCTTTACAAATTGAACAATTGTAGTTTAGAGCCATCAGTAAAGTATGTTTGTGTGCTGTACACAAGGTCAACTTTAGTGTTGGGCAAAATTATTGCCTGATTAAATCTGTATTTGTGTTCTCTTAGGTTAGACAGATAGTTCTGCCTGTGACTCAAATGGAAATTACTCATATTTATGTGTGTGTGGCCGTCTGTGTGTGTTGGCACCACCAGACAGGCAGCCATGTTAACCAGCTTCGTGGAGGGCCTCCTATGCTGCCTCACAGGAAAATCGGCCAACGCGGTGGTCCCCATAGAAACGTCGGAACCCGCCGACGGCTATGAGTTTGTGGAGGCGAAGCCGGGCCGAGTCCTGCGAGTCAGACACATCGTCCCGGAGCGGCCGGTGGTGGAGGAGCCCGGCGGCCAGGGCGGCAGCGTGAGCTGCAAACGGAAGATCACGGTGTACCGGAACGGCCAGCTGCTGATCGAGAACCTGGGGGAGGCGGGGAAGCAGGATCCGCTGCAGGGCCAGAACGGAGAGCCCGGCAGCACCGTGGAGGTGGAGCTCACGGACTGCAACAGCGCCAGCCCCTCGGCCAGCCCTCCGGGGCCCACGCCCGAGAGCGGGGGGGCAGGGGGAGCCGGGGCAGGACCAGGGGCAGGGGTAGGGGTCACACCGACCCCAGACCAGTCCGATCAGCCCCAGCAAACGCGTAAGCGCAGACGGAAGCCCAAGCGCACGGTGGTGATAGATTGCGAGAGGAAGATCACTTCCTGTAAGGGCACGCACGCCGACGTGGCGCTGTTTTTCGTGCACGGCGTCGGCGGCTCTCTGGACATCTGGGGCAGCCAGCTGGACTTTTTTTCGCAGCTCGGCTATGAGGTCGTCGCCCCGGACCTGGCGGGCCATGGGTCGAGCTCGGCGCCGCAGATCGCGGCGGCGTTCACCTTCTACGCTTTGGCCGAGGACATGAGGGTAATCTTCAAGAGATACGCGCGGAAGAGGAATATTCTCATTGGACACTCTTATGGGTGAGTCATCGCCAAATGGTTTTAACCTCACTTCCTTGGGATGAAGCAAGTATGTCATTTGATACTGAGAATTACACTGAGTTCTACTCGGAGGTAAGAACATAACTTCAGACATCACTGTCTGTCCCTGTGGGTCCATCCAGGGTGTCCTTCTGCACCTTCCTGGCCCACGAGTACCCCGAGCAGGTCCACAAGGTGGTGATGATCAACGGGGGGGGGCCCACGGCCCTGGAGCCCAGCCTCTGCTCCATCTTCAACCTGCCCACCTGCGTCCTGCACTGCCTCTCCCCCTGCCTGGCCTGGAGCTTCCTAAAGTAAGCTGTGTGTGTGTGTGCGTGTGTGCAGGCGTTTATGCACGTGTGTGTGGGTGTGTGTGTGGGGATGTGTGTGCGTGCAGGCGTTTATGCACGTGTGTGTGGGTGTGTGGGTGTGTGTGTGGGTGTGTGGTTGTGTGTGTGGTTGTGTGTGTGGGGATGTGTGTGCGTGCAGGCGTTTATGCACGTGTGTGTGGGTGTGTGGGTGTGTGTGTGGTTGTGTGTGCGTGTGGGTGTGTGTGTGGGTGTGTGGTTGTGTGTGCGTGCCGGCAGGCGTTAATGCACTTACGTGTGAGCGGGTGGGAACATGCAGGCATCGATGCACGTGTGTGGGTGTGTGTGTACTGTGTGTGCTTGTGCATATTCCTGCGCCACCTCACATGCCACGCCTCTCTCTCGTCCCCCCAGGGCGGGGTTCGCCCGCCAGGGCGCCAAGGAGAAGCAGCTTCTGAAGGAGAACAACGCCTTCAGTGTGTCCTCGTTCGTCCTGCGGGCCATGATGAGCGGCCAGTACTGGCCGGAGGGCGACGAGGTGTACCACGCCGAGCTGACCGTGCCCACGCTGCTGGTGCACGGCATGCACGACAAGTTTGTCCCCGTGGAGGAGGACCAACGCATGGCAGAGGTCAGTGGTCTGTCTTGTCCGACTGTCTGTCTGTGTCGGTGTCAATCTCCATCTCCATATCTCTATATATACACCCATCTTGTCTGTCCTTCTCCCAGATCCTGCTTCTGGCCTTCCTGAAGATCATCGATGACGGCAGCCACATGGTGATGATGGAGTGTCCGGAGACCGTCAACACCCTGCTCCACGAGTTCTTCCTCTGGGAGCCCGACGTGAAGCCCAGGCCCCGGCCAGAGACGGCCAAGGCCCGGCCGGAGAAGGCCAAGGCCCTCTCGGACCCGGGCAGGGCGGGGTCGGACCGGTCTCGACCCCAGACTGCCATAGCGTCCTCGGCCAGCAACGGGCAGACCCAGAGGACTTCGGAGGGCAAGAAGAAGTAACCTCAGATTGACCTGGATGTAACCCGGTCTAAGCTGAGACGACTAGCAGGGTGTACTGTTCAACAGAGATGGTTGTGCTAAGCATAGTCTCCTCAGACTCTGGTCTGAGCCAGTTGGAACAGGTTTTTCAAACCGGTTTCTGCTCACATTGGCGTACGAGGAGATGGAAGCCAAAACGTGGTGTCTGACGGGGCCTGGGTCGGGTCCAGGTCTCAGGACCCAAGCAGAAGGGCAGGACCAGGGGGTGGTACCGAGGGCTGCCCTCACCAGGTGCCCTTATCCAGGGACAGGCCTTTGGGGGTTGGTGTAGGACCGAGGACTAGGAGCACAGAGAGGTGCTATCACTCTGCTGCAGCCGAGGCTGATCCCGGTCACAGTGTGCGTTGCTTGTGACGTTGGTGAGGATGTCCGTGCTGCCCTATCCGGATGTGGCCTGCCGGTGCTGCAGGATTAATGAGGTGGATGGAGGGGGGGTGGGGGGGGGGGGGCGGCTAAGAGGCACAGAGAGGAAGGAAGTCGCAGCAGGGGAAGTAGATCATGTGACTTTCCTGACCACTCAGACCAAGGCTTTTCCAATCAATCAGTCAGCTAAGACACTATAGATTGTATCAATTGAAATTGGATTGATAAAACAGTGTGAATGTACCAAATCTGTCTATCATTTACATTTAGCAGACACTCTTATCCAGAGCAACTTACAGTAAGTACAGGGACATTCCCCCGAGGCAAGTCGGTTGGAAGTGCCTTGCCCAAGGACACAACGTCATTGGCCTGGCGGGGAATGGAACCGGCAACCTTCTGATTACTAGCCTGATTCCCTAACCGCTCAGCCACCTGACTCCCTTATCATGAGCTAGGTATTCAGTTTGACATATCAAAGTTCATTCAGTGTGTGAGGAGTATTTGAAAGCCTACCAACAAAGATTAAGTCTTTAAGAAGTCTCTAACGCACATTTATCAACATCAAGAATGCTCTGAGGAATGGCTGATCTCTGTATCAGGACGTATTGTGGTGGCGTTCAGAGATGACTGCATTGATATACAACAAAATATATTTTAGAATCAGTTCCGCTCCCTGTGATAAGAAGCAGTCTTCCTATAGTATGACAAGCTCTGTTTGCTGGAGCGACAGAAACGCGACAAGGAGAGTGACGTGGTTTGGACTGATGAAGAAGATGAACTCGGTCACTGTAGACACCTCGGGATTTGAATTCTCCGAATTTTTGTAGTCTGAATATATATTTTATACAAATGCAACCTAACCTTCGAATGATTAAAGTGACTATACTATTCAAATAAAACTGATCTAATTCAACATGATTGTGCCCTGTGTAAATGATCAGTATCCCGTTTGTACACTTGAGTGTCTTAGCTGTTTGCTTTTGATATTTAATTGAAGAAATTGACAGTTCTTTCAGTTCCCCAAATAAAGTATTCTTAAAAAATATGGAACTTGTGCAGCTTTTAGTTTGGTTTATGTGCAACTGATGATTTTGCAGTCAGATACCGTCTCCTGTATTGTATATTTGTACGGAATAACCTATTGTAGAGACATCGTATGTTAAGACCGTGTGGTTCAAAGCCAGTTAGACCAAACTCATTTAACAAACGTACATTTTCTTATAAGTGCACTTAATAAGGTTAAGTGACCACAATTAAATTATCTAATTCACACGGCTGTATTGTCAGTACTTGGAGGATATTGTGTCTCACAGCGCTTCATTTACTGTAGACTACTGCTACTTTCTCGATTTACAGTTTTAAGTGACAGCTCCATTGTGGCGTGCTTCAATACCGCCATCTAGTGGTTTAATGTGAGCATTACACGTGCCGTTCTAACAGTACACCACTAGATGGCGATGTTAAAGCGCTGTACTATGGAAACGGATTTACTTTCTCGATTACAGTTTTAAGTGACAGCTCCATTGTGCCGCGCTTAATGTGAGAACGGCACGAGTAATGCTCACATTAAACCACTAGATGGCGGTATTGAAACGCAACACAATGGTGGTATTGGAATTGGTCCCCTTTAAAAATTATTCACATACCGCTACCGAGGAGCTAAAATTATCACATTATCAGACAAGGTGTGGAAGAAACGTCTGAATGTGAATCAAACTGCAGAGCAGAGGACACAGCAGTAGAAACTCGAAAATATAATTTTGTATAATTTTTATTTCTATAGAAATGTACTGCAGTACAGAAAAGCATATTGTCTTATCAACCAACTATTTAAGCTTAACTACATAAAACGCATTTTTGTAATTTTGTAACATCAATGTTTGATGAAACATCTCATAGTTTGAAAACAGCAAGTAGTGCAAAGTTAGTTTCACTTTGCTTGAAAAAATACAACAAACCATTTTGGAAGTTTAAGTACATTTAGGGTAACCTAACTTATAATTTAGTTTTCAAATTAAAATCTGCCAAGTCATAAAATTACACTATAGTATAGAATTCCATATAAAACATAAAAACATGCACATTATACATAAACAATGTATATAAATCTACAAACATAAGTACGTTTACATACATTCATCAAGCCATGAAGCCAAGCAAACTCATATCCTACAGTAAGATTTCAGTAGTCTATTTTAAACACAAACTTTCATACTTTCACCTAGATAGGTCTAGATAGGTTACAAATGGTAAAAAGCACTCATATACACGACGGGTCCCCTCTTATTTGGAACACTGTATCTCTAGCATAGTTTCCTCTTTGCCTCTCACAGGTCTACAGTGACCAGAGGGCCGTTGCTGGTGTCCTCCAGGGGGGTCGTCTCAGAGGACGGCCTGGGCTCTTTGGAACCCCCCTCGCTTTCAGTTGTGCCCGTGTCTTTCCCTGAACTGGACACGAGGGGGACAGTCTCCTCTGCCTGCTGCGCCGCTGCTGCCCCCTGCTGGTCGGAGGCTGCGGCGCTGCCTGCCGGCTCTGGCTGCGTCTCGTTGACGATCTGGACGGACGCGGCCGAGGGGGCGGCCTGCTTCACTTCCCCGTTCTGCACAGGGAACGCTCCATCCAGAGCGTCATAGAGGAACTGGTACTGCTCCTGAGACACACACACACACATATAAATATATATATATACACACAGAAACACAGGCGCACACACAGGGTGTTTAACAGGTCCTGTGTAACAAGTTGCGTAAAAAGGTCCGTAGCTCCTAGATTATAACTTCCATTGACATTTGTATTCGTTTATCCTAAGTGACATACAATACAAACAGTGTATACAGTCAGTACAGGGCACAGCAGATCACCGCACTTTGCTGTGGGGGGGGAGAGATTGAGGCTGGAGGCCTGTGGGGGGGGGGGGGGGATTGAGGCTGGAGGCCTGTGGGGGGGGAGTGATTGAGGCTGGAGGCCTGTGGGGGGGGGGGATTGAGGCTGGAGGCCTGTGGGGGGGGGGGGAGATTCTGGACTCACCAGTTTGGTGATCATGCCCTGTCTCTCCTTACGCAGTGCTTTGGCCACCTGGAACACGTCCACCAGCTTCTCGGTCTCGGCAGAGTCCAGAAGGTTCCACAGGGCGCAGAACACCCCTGAGCGCGAGGAGCCATCACTGAGAGAAGAGGGGGGGGGGGAGGGGGGGAAGGAAGGATGAAGGTTTAGTGGAAGAGTGGTTGGGTTGAAAGGAGGGAGGGATGAAGGGATGGAGGAAGACAAGGAGGGACGAAGGGATGGATGGGGGAAGATTATGAATTCAGTTTGAAGTGATACATCATTTCCTGCCGAGATGTCAGTATGGAAGCACTGAGTCCCAGAAGACCCGATTCTTCTCCGAGGCCGTCACTCACTTGCAGTGGACCACAATAGGCCCGCTGCCCTCTGATTGTCTCCGACCACAGGCCTGCTTGATGTTCCTGATCATGTCTGTCAGCTCCTGGCTGTTCTCCGGGAGTTCTCGCCCCGCCCACTTCAGGAAGTGGTACTGCCTCACCTGCCTCCTCTCTTTCCTCTGCAAGCACAGTGGGTCGCATTTCAAAGGACATTCGCCGTTGAAATGGCGGAAAGGAAGAGTTCACACGGCGAGAGGATTGCGTCTGATCTCTGTGTAGGTCACAGCGGTACCTTGGCGTGCCGGAGTTGCATGGTGCGCACTGTGTACGCAGCAGTCACGTCTGTGCCGGTCACTTCCACCTCCACTTCTCCAAATGTCATCTTGCTATCGCCCCAGTACGCCGAGCAGAACTCCTACACACACACACACCACAAACACACACACCACACACCACACGCACCCCACGTGATTACAGTGCTGCAGTCCTCTGTAAGGGTCTGCGGGCTGCGTGGAGCGTGCGTGTGCCGGCCCACCTGGTTCCCCTCCGTGCAGTCAGACAGCATGACGAGGGCGTGGCTCTTCTTCCCGTACACCATCTGCCAGAAGTCTGTGCTGGTGTGGGGAAGAGGCCCCTGCGCTGCTATGAGACTGCGTGGACACCAGTAGCCCTGCATCCGTGAAACACAGGGCACGTTATAAAACCACAGGTCGCATTATAGAAATGCAGGTCAATTCTTTTGAACCCCAGAGGTCAAATAATAAAAACCACAGGTCGCATTATAAAACCTCAGGTACATGTTATGAACCCCCCAGGACCCATTATAGAACCACGGAACCGTGACATCATAGAACCGCGTTGGCATGGTAACCCACGTCTATATGGGAGGCGTTGATGTACACGGAGGGCGTTTCCTCCTCCTCGTCCGACGATTCGTCCTCATCCGACTCCTGGTCACTGTCGTGGCTGTTCTCGTCCTCCATCTTGACCAGCACTCGGTTGTAGTCATCTGGGAGGGGGGAGGGGGGAGGGGGGGATGGGGGAAGGGGGGAGGGGGGAGGGGGGAGGGGGGGAAGGGGGGAAACCCATTACAAGATTGAAACAGGGAACTGAACTCAACATGTCACTTGTTTTCGAGGTGGATTCCCAGACTGCATGTGTAGTGGCTTGTTTGCAGTTCTTCCCCGCAGAATCCCTGTTGCTCCCTGCCAGCTGTGGGCCAGTGTGGGGGGGGGGGGGGCAACACTCACAAGGGATCACTGACGAGTAACGGTTCTTCTTCTTGTTCTCCTCGGTGGTCCCCATGTTGAAGGTCCTCCAGTTCTTGTACCTGGGAAGTCTCTGAATCACAAATGGACATCCGTTCAACCAATCATTCAAAGGATCAATCAAGCACCCCATCAATGTCCCTGTCAATTCATTAACTACCCGACCGCTAACTTAAGCAATCAATTACAAAAGCAACCAATCAGAGTAGGTCTAGTTACACAAGAGTTCCGACCTGGAATTCGCATTCCAGCAAGGAGGGATCATTGCCAGGGTCTGTATTCTGGAGCCTGCCCAGTGTGGAGTGAAACTCAGCCAGGGCGATCTCTGTCTCCCCAAACTGGTTGTGCTCTATCAGAGCCTGGTGGATGAGAATGTACTGGGCCTGCACACACACACACACACACACACACACACACACACACCACACACACACACACACACACACACACACACACACACACACACCCACACACACACACACACACACCAGCTTATATTTATCACACCTATATCCTGTACACATGCATGATTTGTCACATACTGTGTTTATGTGTGTGTACGCATCTATGTGTGTTTGAGTGTATATATGTGTGTGTGTGTGTGTGTGTTTCCAGCAGATGTTTACCTCCACTTGGACCATGAGCGACCTCTGTCTGCGGAGCCCGACCACAAAACCATAGATGTCCACTCGGCCCTCCGAATCCAGACCCTCCATCATAGCATCTATGCTGATGTAGGAGCCAGTACGACCCACTCCCGCACTGCACGCACCGCACATAGTACACACACAGACCCACCACACACCCGCACAGACACACACACACACAATACACACAGACACACACATAATACACACAGACACGCCACTCGGACACACACACAGACACATGCAAAGATACACACACACCCAAGCATACACACACACACACACACAATAGGACATGTATTACATAATGCCTTCACTACTTAAATGCATGACATGGAGCTCTTAGTGGCCTTGTCCCACCTGCAGTGGATGACGATGGGCCCGCTGAAGAAGTTCTTGAAGGCGTTGACGCGGCGTCGCAGCTTGAGGAGGAGGTGGGGTTCCCCTGGGACGCCGTGGTCCGGCCAGCTGGTGAACTGGATGTGGGTCACCTCCCTCTCTGACGACTTGTCCCTCTTCTGAAAGGACACGGACACACACAGCACATACACACCCACACAAACATGTGTTTACACAAACACACACATGAATACACAGGAAGATACGAGAGGGAGAACAGGAAGGCATACAGTATACTGAGTGATGTTTCCGCGGAGAGCTGGAGACTCACGTTAGTCAGGCTGAGACGGCGGATGATGTAATCGGGGCAGAGGTCCTCTCCATTCAGCTTCACCACAAACTCATCGAATATCTCTGCCTCGTGCTCAGCGGATGGCCAGTACTGGGCACATTTATTCTGCAAGCACATCATCGACATCCCTTTCTTTATCGTCATCTTCATCATCACTGCCAACATCATCATTATCTTCATCATCACCTCCAACATCATCATCATCTTCATTATCATCATTATCATCATCATTACCTTCATCATTACCTCCACTGTCAACATCATCATTTGTTCCATAATCATATACAAATTTACCAATCCTACCATTGGTATTTCTTGTTTAGGTAGGCTATACTTGTTGGCAATGAAAAGGAACAGCTGTCAACAGTGACAGCTGCAGTCTGTGTAATCACCATGACGATAATGATGAGAGCTGTCCTCTTACCCTGTTACTCTCCTCACAACGGGTCACCATGACGATGATGGATGACTGTTGCTCCCAGATCATTCTCCAGAAATCAGCTACAGTCTCTTCCTTCGGACCTGTTGCAAACAAACACAAACACATTACGATATGCACACACACACACACACACACAAGCGCACCCACACAAATTACAATGCACACACACACAAACAAACACAACATCTGTCAATACTAAAGACTTCAGTGAGTTGATTAAATGAGTTATGATTATAATGACTCATATATATATATATATAATATTCAGACACACAAGATCTCACCCTGGGCTGCTATGTACTTCTTTGATTCCTTGTAACCCTGTCGTAAAAGAGACACACAACATCAGCCTCTGTGTTTGGAACATAAGATCCGTCTCTCTTAGTAACCCCACACCTTCCTGACAGAAACGTGGTCTAGGCCGACATGAAAAGGTGAAGAAAGACAAACAGCTTTCTCAGTCAAGTCTGACTGATCCTCCTCACGTCAATGAAGCTGGCGTTGATGTAGTCCCATCCTGTCTCTCCTCTCCCAGAAGTCAGCTGGACGCGGTTGTGATCATCTGAAAAAACAACGAAGAGAGACGCACCATGACGGGACGCTTTCAGGTGGACCTCCCTCGGAACTGTTTGGGTCAACTATGCCGGTTCGAATTCCCGGCCGTGCCAAATGACGTTGTGTCCTTGGGCAAGGCACTTCACCCTACTTGCCTCGGGGGAATGTCCCTGTACTTACTGTATGTCGCTCTGGATAAGAGCGCCTGCTAAATGACTAAATGTAATGTAATGTAAATGCTCTGGGCAGAAGGTTTGATACTGTTGTTCACTCACAAGGCAGGATGTCGATGTAGCGGTTCTTGGCGTGATTGCATTCTTTCCTGGCTTCTTTTGCTGTGTAGCTGCTGAAGATCCTTGGAATGCTCTAGAAGGAGACAGCGACTACGTAAGAGGAGGAGTTGGCCGAAACGGGGAAATGGTTGTTGACAGTTGCATAGCCAGAATGTTATCCAATCTTAAAATGAGGGGGGAATATATATATAGTGTAGATGAATTGACTAAAATGGTTAAGACAGGCCTACATAATATCATCATAAAGTTAACATGAGTAGACTACCACTAACCATTAACAAATGAAATCAAAGCTACAGCCGTCTGAGTCTGTCAACAGTCTGACAGTCATCTGAGAGTTTGAGAGCATATCAAATGAAATCAAGCCCCAAAATACGTATTTGTAAACCGAAAAGGTGTGTAGTTTACTAAAATGAAGTAATGAATGAAGAAGTAAGCGAGGAAAGAGAGGGGTTCCAAGTTTCACCTGAAACTCGGCTAAGAACAGTCGACCCTCATCTGCTATCTTCCTCTTGTAGGTGTCCAGGAGGAGGTCTGCTACAATGGGCTCCACGTTCATCAGGTTGTCCTCGTTGCCTAGGCAAGCATCGGCCGATTATCAGCAAAACAGGTAAACAAGTTGTATAAAGAAGATAGATGTAGATTCAAACGATTTATGATGAACATTCACGTATTAAGTCCTGGGGACATCTCCTGCCTTTTTATTCAGATATTGCCAGTGACCGCTTTAAGTGGATCACGCATTGTGCTCCATGCTCCCTTAACATTGTTCCCAATAAAGATTGACACTGAAGAGACACAAAGAAAGGGACTAATGAAAGATTCACTTACTTTTCTCAAACAGCTCAAGAGTTTCATCGTTGTTGCTGGGGAAGAATAGGAGTACGTTCGAAATGAGAGTGTTAACCTTCGCCGCAAAAATGGAAGAAGGCCATGGAGCGATGCACTTGAAATAGGCTCATGGCCTTTAAACATGAAATCTCGACCAGGCGGACATGCCAACGTCGGCGCATTACGTGACACAGCGATCGTGGACGTACCCGAACTTCTTGCGATGCAGAAGATAGATTTTGTAGACGACGAAGATGAGGGCGAGGGAGGTGAGGATGATGAAGAAACCCAAGATCCCGATGGCAGCTTTGTCATTGTCTGAGAGGGGGAAGACGACATCACAGGGACATAAGTCATTCCCACTCCAAAACTAAGCTGGGAAAATATTGGTGTTTAGTCCTACGTGATATTGGGCAAGGAAAAACAATTAGCCTACTTACAGCGAGTGGCAATTTTTTGTGTGTTCTGTGTACTGTTGAATTTCCCGTTGAAAGCAAACACCTAAAAACATCAAATGTATGGTTACTCCAACTGTTCTCCCTCCAAGTACAAATAATGTAATTTTTTGAATCTCACAAGATAATGAAATATTTACAGTTAGTTCGTAAGTTGTGGAATAGCGAAGATCTTTGAAATGAAATGTGCAGGTCCTGTTCTTCCATTGCTGTCCGTCATTGAGAAAGGCTATGTATGTAATGCTCTCTCCATTCCAGTCTTCTTTCTTTAGTTCATCACATTTGATAATGTAATAATTGTTTTCTTGCAAAATCAGTTTAAGGTTCTTGACTGCTCCAGGAACTGGGAAATACAGAAAGATTAGATTTTAGCATGCACCCCCGCAGGCATACAATGTAAGTATGATGATCATCAGCTAGGTCTACTGTTTGCAGAGCAACATTGACTAGGCCTAAATATTCAGTCACCATTCACCATTCATTAATAATATGTCACTATTAATTAGTAGCAGATACTTACTTCCAGGTTTGGTCCGTACTTCAATAATATCATTCCGCATAACGTTGTGGTCTTTGTAATGTGAATTTACAGAACAGACATACTCTTTATATGGTTCCAATCCTGTGATCTCAACATGGCGGCTGTTTGTAACATTCGCGCATACTAAGGGAAGAACACCTGTTTTGACATTAACTGAACAGCAGCCCGTGTATGAGAGCTTCAAAAGGTGTTCGTTGGGGCAGTTTTTAGATTTTGTCTCCCAACTCAGGCTAATAGATGTATTGCTCTGGGTAGGGCTAGTCAAGGTAATATTTAAACCTGTTGAAATAAACAGTAGACAATGGTCACATTGCATCCTTGTTGATCCCCCAGATTGTTGGTTGACATTCAGGGAATCCATCCTGTCATTTTTCTTTAGTCATTTTCAACTCACCGCAGTCTACCTTGACAATAAAGGACGTGGTCTTATTTGTTGTCTGATTGTTGAGTTTGACACGCCCAGTACAGTCATACTTGGTGTAGGGCTCCAACATAGAGATGTTCACATTAGATGCACCTTTTCCTGTGCCTGTAACCCACACAGTAGACAAATCATGTTATTTTGTATTGGTTTACTACTGATTCATGTCACTTTTTACAGTGTCACAGACAAACACTATGATACATTGTTGTGAAGTAAAGCACATTTCTCTGCTTACTCTGACAGGAATAATCCAGTTCTATACTGTCGTTACAGTGCTGTGGTTTGTTAATCCAATTTGTTTGAACAGGAAATGTATTTGAAGTTTTGACTTCAATTTTGACTGAACTTCTCTCAAATAGATCTAAGAGAGATAAAAACAAAACAGAATCAATATTTGAATTATTATAAAAGGGATTAATTTACTCAGATAGAGCATTTCAGACATAAGAACATATGTTTACTATCAGAAGAACCGTGGCTTACCGAGGGTGATGGGTGTTTTGATCATGTTGGGAGTTAAACAGCTGAAGTTTGTTTTCAGTTCCGAGCAAAAGTCATCAGCGTTTAACTTGATACACTTGCGATTAGTATTATTGCATGTTTGATTGGAAGCCTTTTTGGTTTGTATTGTGTCATCAATATCCCATTTACTCTCATAGCAAAGATACCCTGGGACACACACAGTATTGGGATTGATGTCGCTTTCAACTGAAATGCAGAAATGTTGATTTTAGTCATTTTTATGTTTTCATTTATGTTGTAGTACCTTTTTCTGTAGAGTATATTCTAAGGAGATATTATTATTTTTTACTCTGTGTACTCTAAATCACAGTGATAAACGCACATTAAAATACCTCTGAACCAGGAACATGACAGACCTGATCTGAGACAAAATTTGTGCCAAGAAACCCAGATTTCTACGTACCAATTTCACCAGTGCGAACAGTCTGTTTCCCATTTTGAACACAGGTCTCACTGCCAGAATTCACCATCACACTGTAGTTGGTACATGGCCGCAACATATATATCGGACAGAGTGTATTGAAAGTGGAGTTGTCTGATGGAATGCCTGTGCATTTCCGTTGATCTTGAAAATTCTGTCTGTTGCCTGACATCTCGGTGAGACTGATGACATAGTCGACAGGGTCAATTGTATTCGATCTGGTAATGTAGATCTGTAAGCCATGTTTGATGTTTTCCACCGAATATGTGCCTGGAAACCGAAACGTTAAAGACAAATGTTTCTGATGGTTCACATGGATCTGGAATGCTTTTCAATTCTGATTGATAGTGAGTAAATGACAGTGTACTACTGTATACTTTCTATGTATGGTAGTTCATGTGTACTGTAGCTTCTTAATGGCCTGAATACTGGTGATACATTTCAAGAGGTTAACTAGTCGCTAAAATATGCCAGAACTATCCAGTTTGGATACCGTTGCTACAGCAGTTCCTACACATTTAACGACAAAGTGACTAACAAGGCAAATTGAAGGAAACAATAACTCACAGTTTTGTGCAGTCTGGGTGCCTGAAAAAATAGACCACACAGGTTAGGAACCCACTTAAAAGAAGTACAAAACAAGCTAGCCAGACAGCTAGCAGCAAGGACAAGTGATGTCAGTTAGATATCGTAAATCGCCATCTCAGTGAGAAGGGTCCAACCTGTGGTGAGGATGACTGGCTTGATGCTGGGAGGGGTGCTTGCAAGAGAGGTTGGAATGGGGGTAGGTGGGGTAGGTAAGGACTGATTTTGAGTGGTGGAGGTGCTTGCGGGTAATGCCTGGCTGGGGGCGACAGTGTTTGGGGCAGAATGGTTTGTTTGTCGGTTGGAGGTGCTTGGAAGGTCAGAGGGTGTCGTTGTCAAGGGCTCAGCCTGCTCACGGACTGCAAAATGGAAGACAGCATTAAGATAGAGAGGAGGGTCAACACGTTTCACTGGGCTTGTGTGTGAGAGTGTTCTGGGTGCCAGACAGACGGAAGCAAGGGAGAGATACGATACCGTTTGGTGGTGCCGTTTGGCTCGGAGCCTGAGAGGTGGAGTTGTTTGTGGGTAAGGTTGGAGGAGTGCTTGGAGGAGTGGAGCCTGTCACCAAACCATATCAGTTTAAACAAAGGTGCCTTTAAATATGATACACTCATCTCTACTCAAGGGGGTTAAGAACTTTATTTTCCTTTTCTTTTTGTTTTTTTACTACTGCTCGTCATTTGTTTAAAAGATGGCCTTTTACTTCTTATCCGATCATCTCACTGCTTCTTCCTGTCTGTGATTGCCATTTGATATCAACTGGTCACTCAAACAAATGCATCAAACAACGTAGTCCCTATAGGCTTTTATCAATGAGAGGCACTCATAAACACAGAATAGTTGGGGAAAAAACATAACTCACCACTTATCGGCTCTGACAACTGACCTGAAAACAGAAAAACAAGCAGAGCATGAGCTCATCATCACGCCAACACCAGCGCCACCTCGTCAACAACACTGCATCTGTCTGACTGTTACTTCCTCCCAGCCCCGTGCAGGGCTCCCATGGTGCAAAACCGGCAGAGGAAAATGGTGTTGCTACAGTAGTCGCGTGGTGCCTTTCAACACCCCGCCAAGAAGCAAGAGAGGCACGCTCCGGGTTGCCGCGGCAACGAGGCCTCCGGCGCGAGCAGGCGCTACTTTTTAGCAGGCCCGCCGCAGTTTCCTGCCTCGTTCTCCGTGCTAGCCTGTGACATCTGCACATCTCACATCATCAGTTGTGACTAGTATTTTTTTTTTTTTCTTGGCATCTTTCTTTTCTTTTTACTTTAATAATTTAATAACTATAAAGATCTTAACATAGAATTCCTACTTGTGTCCCTTCTTGTATCAAATAATGTTCTTTACTTTAGGCCTTCTTGACAAGATGTCGACAAGACTTATAAACCGTACACTCAAAATATTTACAAGATACATAAACTACAGTGGTTGCCTCCGCTGAAATGGACTTGCTGCCCAGACACAGTCACACAGAGGCACTAGAACGGGAAAGGCGGAAGGATCTGGAGGCTGAAAGACAGGTTGTTAGGCCCCAGGATGTGGTTGAGTCAAGCTCTGTTTGCGATGCTGGAGATGCATGCTCAGTGCTCTTACACCTCTCTCCTCCACCCACTCGCTGACGAAAGAGACCTTGTGTGTTTTTGGTTCTTTCTTAGTTTGTCATGCTAGTATAACATGTATACAGTACATGTTTTGACTGTCATAACTGCACGTACATGTTATAGCTGTTTACACATTTAAAATATTGTAACTTCTATCACATCTATCAAGCCTATCCCTCTTTTTCTCTTCTTCTTCTTTAGAAAACGGCGTTTGATAAACCAGGTTCAGGAGGAGAAAACCACACAACATCCAAAACACAAATTCACCCTCGTATATATTTACACACCTCATCTACCTACCACTTGTCTGTTCAGGGATCAAGGGATACAGTACATCCTATTTTTCTCATACCGTATATCATCAAAGTCACAAATTGTAAACGTAACCCTTCAGGTTATAGACTTCCGCAGAGAAAGTTGTAACGAAAATGAGAAAATGCTATCAAAACAGGGGAAGCTTCAGAGAGTCTGACTGTGAAATGGCGGACTCGTTTTGCCTTCGTTTTTTCGTGGAGGCCTAGTGGCTTTCTTCTTTAGTCATAGTCTTTCTTCTCAATGACATGAGGGCTGAGGAGGTGTGAAACCACCCACAGAATGTAACGTGTAAAAGATCATCCCAGAACAGAGAGACAGGGGCGAGCTGCATTCAGCATCAACCACATCTCTCTCTGTGGCTCTTTCTCATTCTCACTCTCTCTTTCTCTCTCTCTCCCTTACTACTAGGTGTCTTAATGATGTGAATCCTTCACCAGTGCCCAGACAGACAGATGGTTGTGATTCTGATCATTTCAAAGCAACTTCTATGTTTCAGAGCTTCAAGGCTTCCTCTTTTCTAAACAATTTCTTAAAACTCCATCTTTGCTTTCAACAGGAAGTGCTCCGTCTCAGCCTGTGACAGGAGGTGCAGGCAACAAGCTTAAAATGGAACACGGAAGTGGTCAACTACACTGTGTGAGCTCCCCAACCACCAGTCCCCAAGCCTTGTGTTTTACACGCGGTAGCTGTCACCTCTGCTCAGAAAGGGCGGCACTGTGATCAGAATGATGCCAGTTTTTCTCAGCTTACGCTACAGGTGCATGCTACTGGCTGACGACATCTGTGAACCCTATTCTAGGGGATAGGTACAGCTCAGTAGTGGGGCATTTGACTGCAGATCATGAGGTTGCAGGTTCGAATCCTTAGGGGGGGTGCGTTGCTTTGGAGAAAAGCATCCGTATGTTGTCCGTATGTTGTATGTTACTATATGTTGGGTCAAATCTTAGAGTGTGCAGAAAAACAACAACACTGTAGAAATGACATCCTAGTGGCCTGGGATCCATGCTGGAGGAAAGGGAACTTGAGTTGACACACATGCACGTGCACACACACACACATGCGCCTGCACACACACACACATGCACGTACACATACAACCACACTTCATAACCTCTTAATGGGACACACCCAGACCATCTCTTCATTCCCGATAGCTTATCATTTATGTCAAATATACATTCTCGTACACACAGCTAGATACACAACACTCACATAATCCTTTTTCAACTGTACAATTTAGGACTTATAACTTCATCTGTCAGCAGTGAAACCAGTGTAATAAATGTACATAAACTGTTTTCAAATTTTTGGTTTCAAGACAATTCGAAGAAAAATCACGCTTTGGTAATCGCTGCTACGTATTAAGGATGTTCTCTTAAACTGCTGTTGCATCTTTAGGAAGAATTAAGATTGAGGCCTTTCTTTCAGAATTGTAGTAAAATTCTGCGCATTTTTACACAGCTTGACAAGAATATAATGGGATGGTCGAATACTGTATAAAATATGACACTTTATCCTATCAAAAAATATCCAGTACGAAACCGCCATACCAAGTGCAACAAGTTAAAACATTGCTTGCCTAAACTTGATGGTGTGCGTTAACAAATGTGCGTGAAACTCTGATTCTTGCCTTTTTGAGGACTTCCATAACCCCCGATGTGAGCGTTAACAAAGTACAGCATTACAGCCACAATATTCCAGCTATTCCAAAGGCTAACAACATTATGAACACTTGAAAATGAGTACTTACATCTGGCCAAGCCAAGCAGCCCAGCCCAAAGCAGCAAGACCTTCGGCCCACCGAGACCTGCCATATCATGAAGATCTGATGTGTCCAGACACCATACGTCCTGATGGAGATCAAACACGGAAAGAAACAGAGAGCCTCTGTTTCAAACTTAGAAAGAAGAAGAAATAGTGTCTGGTTTATTTCTTGTTACGGTGCGTTTTCACCCTGCTCTTATCTGTCAGCCCAGCTTCCTGGATGTGTTCCTCAAACCTCAGACCTAGCATCTACTGACTCAGCCAGTGATGTCACAGTACGTATACTACCTTGCTGTACTTTACAGGAAGTGTATATTATCTACGCCACTCTGAACAGGAAGTCCCTGTTTAACTGGACCCTGTAACTCTTCTCTCTCATTTGTAGCCCAATCCACAGGCATTTCGATTGTGTTGGACACTTTTGAACATTTTATCCGATTCAGACGCATTTCATCAAATACAACATACTTTTCAGAGTGCCTGCAGACCCCTGCATCATGGACTCCATAGACTCATGGAGTCAAACACCAGAAGATATCTGATGGATGTTATTAAACTGCGACATGATCTGCTTGCTAGATCTCTAACCAGGTCGACGTGCTTAGCTGGCTCCAAATGTCATTCAGAAGTGAAACACACTCGCTATCACTTGATGAGACATTCCAAAACAGTTGAGCACTTCCTCCAATCACCTCTGAACTCAGAGTCCAGAGGAGGAGGGGAAAGTGAAAACGGATGTACCCATGGACAGAAGGAAGATGTTCCTTGAAATTTCACCACTGTAATACAGATGTAATACAGAGCACTTCCAGTTCTTGAATTGATTACACTTACGACTGTTTCATACACTTTCATACATCGGTTTGAATAAAAGCTTCTGTTAAACACAAGAGTGTAAATGTAAGGGGTGAGGAATGCTGAAAGGTCTGATCTACCTGCTTGAGACAAGGTGTGATTTCGGATATAAGACATGATCCTGTTTATCCAGAAGGTATCTGGGGGTTGGTGAACATAGCGACAAAAGCGAACATAGGGAATTAGGGGGTTGAAAGATAGTGAGTCACAGCAAGCAGAGGAAAAAAAAGAAACACAACTTTATTCTGCAGAAAGGAACTGTTCTCTAAACAAGCCGTTATCTGATTTTTCAAATCCCCGAGATCTCCCTACCTAGGGTTTGGCGTTTGATGGGTGAGCATCCTTTACTGATGTTTACAAGCGGGAGAAACCATGGAAACCAGGTGAGGAGAGTCCTTCTGAGGGTTGTGTGTCCGAGGCCTAGACCCAGCACCAGTGGTGAAATGAAAAGAAACACAAACACAAACATTGAGGTCTACAAAACAGTTAATATGTTGGACCACTCCACTTTAACCCTTGTGTTATCTTTGGGTCATTCTGACCCATCAGTCATTGTGACCCACCGTCGTATTTCGACAACTTTAATGCATACAAAAACAAAGTGAAGCATTTTCTTTTAACCGTTGGGCTGTCTCAGATCCCCCACATTGCAAAGGTTAAAATAAAATTATTTTTATTTGTTTTTGTATTGGGTAAAATTGGGTAAACACAACGATGGTTCGTTATGAACCTTTGGGTTATGTGACCCGAAGGCAGCACAAGCGTTTAAGTGAAGGTGAACCCCCTGAATCGCAGTCATGCTCAGCATGAATGAAAACAGTTTTTGAAAACTCAGGCCCAGCCGCCCAGGGCTACACATTAGCCTTACATTTACATTTAGTCATTTAGCAGACGCTCTTATCCAGAGCGACTTACAGTAAGTACAGGGACATTCCCCCGAGGCAAGTAGGGTGAAGTGCCTTGCCCAAGGACACAACGTCATCTGGCACAGCCGGGAATCGAACTGGCAACCTTCTGATTACAAGCCTGATTCCCTAACCGCTCAGCCACCTGACTCCCCCAAGCCTTCCAAGACACATGCGTTTGCTTAGGCTGCACCCACAGGACAGATTCAACTAAGAATCTAGATCCGACCACAGAATCAGAATCAGAATTTGGTTTATTCGCCATGTAGGTTTACACAAACATGGAATTTACTGTGGCAGGAAGGTGCAAACAATAAACATATACGGATCTTAAATTAAAAGTAAAAAAGTAAAATAGTCTAACCCATTCTAAGAACTAAACAATCTAAAAATGAAAACAATTTAAAATATTAATACGAATAAGAATATGAATGGGCAGCATAGTGCAAATGAGATCAAGGTGGCTTGTGCGTAGTGCAATAGCTGTCAGATGAACTTAAATGTCACTGGGATTTGTATTGTGTGGGGGTGTCCACAGAGCACAGTAGTGGCACTGGAACATATCTGACTAATACCAGAAGTAACTACCAGAAAACGTCACTTCAGTTTTGATCTACTGTCAGTGGAAAGGCGCAGACAGCAGATGGCTGCTAGAACTACGGTTCCATCTAGAATGATCCATAATCTGTGAGCTGTTGTCCAACCCCAAGGTGTGGATGGACGAGGGTCAGTTCTTCTGAGGGACGCAACTCTGATCTCTGCACGGTTACATCATTTCCTGTTGCTTAGTGTTTCTCCATGCCTTACGTAGATATATAGAGTAGTAGAGAGTGTTACAGAGGAGATATATAGTTAAGTAGAGAGTGTTATAGAGGAGATATATAGTGTAGTAGAGTGTTATAGAAGAGTAGAGAGTAAGGGAGTGAGCAAGGAGAGGTAGAGAGAGAGAAAGTAGAAGTGAGATGGTGAGATGTAAAATAAAGATAGAGATTACTTGTAGATCAGAGTGAGTTTTTAGATGTGTTTTTAAAATATTTTAAATGCTCTGGTCATTTGACCATTCTACGTTGACAAAGGAGGTACATAGAGATTTCATTAAGGGCATTGCGTTCGTTTAAAGAAGATGGTAAACTGTTTGTCTCTTGTTTTTAACCTTTGTGTTTGTCTGTACAGTGGCTGTGGCCAGAAAAAAAAGTCTGATAAATGTGTCATTTTGTCCAGAATTTCTTCACTTCCCTCATCTGTTTTTTTCACTTTTGGTTTTTGACTCTTTTTCTTTCTGTTTGTTTCACACTGTGACTACGCCTATCCAAGTACGGCCTCGACCCTCTCCTCTTCTCTGGGGGCTCCTTTTCTTCCTCTCACAGGTGGGAGTATCCTCACGCCCAACGTAAGGCTTACCCTCTTGAAACCAGGCTCCCAGAACGGACACTAGGAAAGGAGACAGGGCAAGGAGACAAGGAGGCAAGGGACGTACAAACACGGAACACCACTTAAAACAAGGCTGTGCCTTTCTGCCAGGGCAGCTGTGACCACAGGGAGGCGAGATAAAAAAGAGAACGAAAAAAAAGAAACAGCGGTAGATATGCTAGCTTCCTTTTCCTCCGCTTGCACCCTCCACATGTCTGCATGGGGGCTGCTCACGCACGGTCCGAGGTTTCACCAAATGAACTCACATCGAGCACACAAAAATACATATCAATGCAAACAGCAAAGACTGATGATACTTGATGATACAGACATACAGTAATGTCCTACTGAGCATACCGAAAGCCACGGAAATACAACTTTTTCCAACACAGGAAGACAGTTGTAATTCAAATGTTTCGGACCTGCCATGGCTGCTCTGAATGCAGTAATCATGCTGTGTATCTGCAGCAGGGCTGTAATCATAACATATATTGGGGGGGATGGTCAAAATGTCCCCCCCAATATATTTATATAAAAATATAAATTAAATATAAATGTGCTACGCTACGACAGGCAACTACGCATGCAGTCTGAAATTATCATTTAAAAAAATTATCATATTCATAACTAATCGTTAAACGTTTTCAGGGGGGGACCTTCAGACTCCTCAGCAGATTTCTTCCCCCCCAATGTTGACTCCATGGCTACGGCCTTGATCTGCAGTACTGTGTCAACCTCAGGGGGTGGGAGGGGGTGTGTGTGTGGGGGGGGGATTGTGTTCCCAGAAACCCATCACTGGTCAAGACTGAAGGGCTTGCATTTCCTTACCAGAGAAGTGAGGCGAACCGTGCAACCAACACACTTCCTCATTCATCTTCCTTCTCAACACTTACTTCTAACTCATAAGCAAATTATAAAGAGCAACAACCAAAAAAAAAATGAACTAGTGTTTGGGAACTTAAAGTCTACAGCGTAGATGCTTGAGCCATCTGTATGATACCATTTTTATTGTTTGGAGTCACTGACAAATCTTCATGAGAAATTATGTGTTTCCTCAATTTAAACAAAGCTGTCTACTCCTCACTGTGCTACTCTGCAAGCTAAAACCCATCAGGCAACACATGACTTCTGGATGGGTCTGCTCACACAGGATCAGTGTGCTTTAGAACCACTAGGGGGCAGAGTGTCCCCATGTTAAACATGAGGCAGGGGTAGAACCAGAAGAGCATGTAGTTACACAAGTTACAATTAAACTACATGATCTTCGAAAGTGCCCAGAGTGTACCTGGAGGAAAGCAAGCAACAACTATATAATTCACAGCGAGTGTAAGTAGCTAAATCAGTTACAACTAACCAACAAGTGCAACAAGTCCTTCAATAGGTGTCATTGAGTTCCTGGAGGAAATAAACTAACATCAAATCCAACAAATCTAAATACCGTTAGGAAAAGTGCGTCTTTAGACGCTTGGGTTGGGAGCGGGCGCTCTTGAGAGGTGGGACCACCAGACGGTTGTCAGAAGAAGACCGTAGGTGGTGGGTGTGTGTGTAAGGCTGGATGAGAGACTGGATGTAGTCAGGTGCAGTCCCGTTCACCGCTCGGAAGGTCAGTACCAGGGTCTTGAATCTGATGCGGGCCGTGATGGGTAGCCAGTGAAGGGAGATGAGGAGCGGGGTAACATGGGAGCGTCTGGGTAGGTTGAAGATCAGGCGGGCTGCTGCGTTCTGAATCCTCTGCAGAGGGCGGGTTGTGCATGCTGGGAGACCGGTGAGAAGCGAGTTGCAGTCGTCCAACTTGGAGAGGACAAGTGCTTGGACTAGCAGCTGGGTGGAATGCTCAGACAGGTATCTCCTGATCTTCCGGATGTTGTAGAGGGTGAATCTACATGACCGGGGGACTGCAGCAATGTGGGCCGGATTTTTTAGGTCTCGAAAAGAGGACATGTCCGGGTAAAAGAGGACGTCTGGTCACCTTAAGATAGGTGGCTGTGACGTAGATAGAAGTTGGGTTGTGCCCCGCCTATACAATACCTGAGCTGAAAACAGGTGAGGAACGGTCTAACTCCACATTTCAGTGCGACAAAGTTTTAGCGCTTTGCACATGCTTTCAGGAACTCATTTCACACGTATATAATGTACTGAGAAGCAAATCATGGAATTTGCTTTACAGCACCTTTAACTTGTTTGGAAACCTAAAGTCTACAGCGTAGATGTTTGAACCATCTGTATGATACAATGTTTATTGTTTGGAGTCACTGACAAATCTTTATGAGAAAATATGTATTTTCTCAATTTAAACGAAGCTGTCTACTCCTCACTGTGCTACTCTGCAAGCTAAAACCCATCAGGCAACACATGACTTCTGGATGGGTCTGCTCACACAGGATCAGTGTGCTTTAGAACCACTAGGGGGCAGTGTGTCCCCATGTTAAACATGAGGCAGGCCTCTCCTGTTGGCGTGGGGAGTGGCCAAGTGTATTACAGACATTGCTCGTATCATCATTGTGTATTGTATCATTATTCATTGTGTGTGTGTGTGTGTGTGTGGTGTAGGGCTACTGAGGTATGGACCCTGTTTGGCCCTCTCTGCAGGAGTATTCATCTGACTGACAGGTACCTAACGAGAGCAGCCTGGAGCGCTCACCCTGCAGCTTAATAGAAACACACACACACCCAGACACACAAATGCACCCATACACACATTTCGTGTGCTATTGTTAAACGCGCATGTGTGTGTATGTGTGTATGGGGGGGGCGTGTATGTGTATGTGAGTCCCACATACACATACCCGCCCGCCCCCATACCCCCCCCAACCTCACCCCACACACACGTTTAACAATAGCACACGAAACCTGGAGCCACGCGCATATTTGGCGCGGGGTTACAGCGCGGGGCTGAGGAGCCGAGGCGGCATAGCCGAGGGGCTGGAGGAGGAACCCGGAGCAGCGCGTCCCCTCGGCGCCCGGGGAGGAAGGAGCAAAGACAAACCAATTAAAATTCCTGGCGGATGGATACATTGAAGAGAGACATAACTCCGTGACACGCTCTGTCCTCCGTGTCGACAGATCCGGTGCGTTCGCGTCTAGATTAAAAAGGTAGCGCCGTTTTCCCCGCCGCCGTGAAATGTTGACGTGCGGCGTCAGAAATATATAGCATAAGTCACTCACCGTAGTGTGGGCGCCCTCGTGCTGTGCGCGTGTGTGAGAGAATGTGTGTGTGTGTGTTTATCTGTGCGTTTGGCTGTGTGTGTGTGTGTGTTTGTATTCGAGATAAAAATTCCCATAAGGGTTTCCGGACATAATCTTGATTCAGTGTGAGCTCCCTATCCAATTTTTTTATGTATACATCCTGTGGACGTGCCCAGACACAGGCCTACAGTGCCAGCACTAGCCTGGTCCTGTGTTCCAGCTCTCGCCCCGACCCTACAGCTGGTCTCAGACCTGTCCTCCTCTGGCTCCCTGGAACTACTTTACACACACACACACACATTTATACTCTATACACACATACATATATAAAACACACACATAAATACATACTATACACACCCGCACATGAATACCTTTATGCTATACTATACACACACACACTCCTCACGCACTCCCTGCAGGAACTGAAGCTGCCAGTCAGTGCAGGATTGGCTGGGGCAGGTGTGCTGGTGTCTCTGGTGTGGATCAGGGGCCAGAGCTGAGGCAGTCTCTTTTATTTAGACCTCCTAAATACTGGATGAGTCCCATTTACCTGCTACTGGGTGTTACCACTGTGTGCATCCAACAGCTGCACAGAACACAACCACTCCGACTCCACTCACTGTTGCGGTAAACAAGAGATTGTCGAGTTGGAGAAATCGCTTCTAATTTCTATCCGTGTTTGAATTTAGTAACTAACTTTTTTCAATTTTTCAAATCGATTACCCCAGACAGGCTTGTCAATCACGCAAACTTGAAATCTTGCTGTCATTCCATAACTGGATTTCCAACTGTAAAACGGAACTTTCCGCCTGCATAATGTAGTTACCGTAGTTTCTCCCTGACGCAGAGGAAGAGGAGGGGCGAGGGTGGAGGGGGAGCCAAGGCCCCTCAGTCAGTCTGAGTGAGGAGGTTCAGAGAGCCTGTCACATCCACCGCTCTGGCGCTCTGAGGGGCCATTTAGAAACTCTGAACGGCAGTTCACTGACCTATCACTAATGAGGCGACCGTCCAGCGCTAGCGAGTGCGTCCGGCGGTCTGGGAGGAGCAGCGCCCTGTATCTACTGACCACACAGCGTATCTCCTGACCGTGTTTGACCACTGCGCTGGCTGATAAGACCACGGTTCACAGCACCGCGTACTGCTCGCTAACAGGAAGAAGCCTTCCCCCCCCCCCCCACGGGTTTGGGAAAAAACGCTAAGCATGTCGAATAAACTCCTTCAACTTTTCTGTTGGACTGTTTAATGTACTGTGCCGTTTGTACGCATGTGTGTGCGAGAATGTTTGCGTGCGCGTCATGGAAATGTGCGTTTGTGGGAATGTTTATGTGTGTGTGTGTGTGTATACAAGACTCAAAGATATGAGTTGCCCATGAGGCCATCCTTCACATCATTCTTTATGTCCAGAACATATATGTTACCTAACACACATGCATGTGAGCTGTGATGCATTCTAGTGAAATGCTGCTCCCTGCATGTTCCTGCACATCCACATCCACATCATGAAGACAAAGATAAACAACCCGAGCTGACAGTGAGCTAATATGAATTGACTACCGAGCCTCATACTCGACACGTCTGGGAGAATACTATTAAGAATCTGTCTTGGACGGATCGGCAAACGGACCCCCAGTCTGTATCACCAAAGTGGCAGGGCTTCGAAATACACCCGTTTAATGAGAATCTATGGCCGCCCAGAAAGCATGCCCCCCGGCCAGGCAGAGAGCGAGGGGTGGTGACACTCTGGATCATCGTGTTCGCAGGCCACTGCGTGATGGGTGGTCCTTATTCACAGTGTGACGGCCGATTCGGGGGAAGGATTATTACGAAAAATGGACACCAATGCAGTAGCTGTTTCTCAAAGAATATTAACAGTCTGAGACCTGTCGTGGACCAACATGTATTTATATGTAAATGTATATATGTGTGTGTGTGTGTGTGTGTATATATATATATATAATTGTTGTAGTAGAAACAATTATGCTGAGGAGTTACAGTAAAAGTCTAAATAAATTATTCAAGTCAGAAGAAAAATCCTATCATTCAAATAACCTTCACTTCAAACAGATTACCAATAGACAGATTGATCTGAAAGCTTTCATGAAGTAAAGAAACAGGAACACCGTGAGACGTGGCTCTGTTATGATTATTAACAAGAATGGAGCTTGGCCCCACAGAATTCCCCAGTGCAGGGTCTTGTTCAAATTGCTACACCTCCGAGACCACTATCTCAAAGGTAGCCACACACACACACACACACACACAATGCACACATACAATGCCTTTGTTATGTTGAGAGCGTTTGGCTCCATTCTGCTCCTGCAGTGTGGGGTTAAAATCAGAAGTAGTTGATTTCACTGGAGAGTAAGAAATGGAACACCCAGCCTGGGGACTCCCCCCGCTGTCTGGCTGGGCCTTCCTCTTGAAATAGAATTGAACAGTCTGAATCCTCAGAGACCAATGTTCACAAAGTCAATACTCACTGTATCGTTAAGTTGCCAGGCGCACAGTGAAAGCAGTAGACTTAGCCGCATTACCATTTCTAAGACTGCTGCGATCCTAACCCCCCCCTCCCCCCTCTTCCTGCCCCAACAATGCCCCACAACGTTAGAAAACACGGCACACTTTTAGATGAGCTGTTCCCGTGTTCAAACACTAGCCAAACCAATTAGCATAATACATTTCAGTTGAGAAGCAAAGCGCATCGAAATCACAGACAGCGTGTTTAGCTGTACTAGCTGACGTGGTTAATGCTTTATTATGCTTCTGCGGCATTGAGTAGCCCAGAGTGAAGCCCCGCCCAGAGTGAAGCCCCGCCCAGAGTGAAGCCCCGCCCAGAGTGAAGCCCCGCCCAGAGGAAGGCCCCACCCAGAGGAAGGCCCCGCCCAGACTGAGGCCCCGCCCAGAGTGAAGCCCCGCCCAGAGTGAAGCCCCGCCCAGAGGAAGGCCCCACCCAGAGGAAGGCCCCGCCCAGACTGAGGCCCCGCCCAGAGTGAAGCCCCGCCCAGAGTGAAGCCCCGCCCAGAGTGAAGCCCCGCCCAGAGTGAAGCCCCGCCCAGACTGAGGCCCCGCCCAGAGTGAAGCCCCGCCCAGAGTGAAGCCCCGCCCAGAGTGAAGCCCCGCCCAGACTGAGGCCCCGCCCAGAGTGAAGCCCCGCCCAGAGTGAAGCCCCGCCCAGAGTGAAGCCCCGCCCAGAGTGAAGCCCCGCCCAGAGTGAAGCCCCGCCCAGAGTGAAGCCCCGCCCAGAGTGAGGCTCCGTCCAGTGTCGGTGGTCCCCCTGCTTCACATGCATCATTCTGGTCATTAGCAGAGGGTCATCTTGGACCTTTGGCCGCTGCGCCGATCTCCCTGGGAGCACAGAGCCATAAAAACCCCAGGCTCCGTCACTCAGTGTCAGTTAAAGCAGAATGTATCAGGTCTGTCTCTGACCCTGCCTGCCTGCCTGCCTGCCCGCCCGCCTGGGCCTTCCTCATGAATAATGAATGAGGATCTGTGCGGCGCTGGGATATTAATGGGGCTGAAAAACACAGGGAGGAGCGTGCTTTGTGCTTCCAGCCAGCCAGCCAGCAAGCCAACCAGCCAATCAACCAACCAGCCAGCCAGCCTGCCAGCAAGCCAACCAACCAACCAGCAAGCCAGCCAGCAAGCCAACCAGCCAGCCAACCAATCAGCCAACCAACCAGTTAGTCAGTCAGGCTGCCAACCAGCCAGTCAGATGGTCAATCAGTCAGGCAACCAGCCAGTCAGGCAACCAGCCAGTCAGCCAGCCAGCCAGTCAGCCAGCCAACCAATCAGCCAACCAACCAGTTAGTCAGTCAGGCAGCCAACCAGCCAGTCAGATGGTCAATCAGTCAGCCAGCCAGTCAGGCAGTCAGTCAGTCAGGCAGTCAGTCGGGCAGCCAGTCAGGCAGCCAGTCAGTCGGGCAGCCAGTCAGGCAGCCAGTCAGGCAGCCAGTCAGCCAGTAGCAGCCAGCCAGCCAGCCAGCCAGCCAGCCAGCCAGCCAATCAGCCAGCCAGTCAGCCTGCTCTTCCACGTCCACCCCTCACCTCCTCTCTGAGACTCCCTCCACAGCTTCCTGTTCCTCCTCTATCCTTCTCCTTCTCTCTCCCATCTCAGATCCCTCCATCCCTCTCTCCACACTGCCTGTCCTCAGCCTGGCAGGCAGGTCAAAGGTCTGCTGGAGAGTGTTCGGGGCGGAGTTGGGCGTTTCATTCCGAATTCATCAAAAAGTTGAGGAAGAAGACGTGACAAATGAAACCCTGGCCGGAGTTGCAGTCACAAGCTGGCGGTTCCTCTCTCTGTCATCCAAGGACATAGCTCTGTCCCTAGCTTCCTCCGTTCTCCCTGTGTTCTGTCCTTCTTCCAACCCCTCCATGGTTCTGTCCATTCTAGCCAGAGGGGTGTGTTTCCAGGTCGTGGCTGTCAAGGGCGTGAGGGAAGTTGGGAGGGAGGGGGTCATGGGCACTGGCACCCATCTGGCAGATGATATTCCCTCCTAATCCACCCTCACCTAAACAACAAAACAATAAGAAACAGTATAGCAACAAGAACAAAACGACAAAACGTCTTCTTCCTAAAGAGAGAATCCGACAAATGTCAACAACCAGATCAAATACAGTCACCGTATAGAACAAAGTTTAAACCGGCACCACCTACTCCAGCCTCTCCGCTGCTGCCCCTGTGCCAGGTGGATGGTTCTGCCAGCAGCCAGGCACCAGTCCTGCTTGGCGCCTCTCTCTGCCCTGGTGCTGGCTGAACCAGAGGAGACCAGAGTAACGGGCAGAAACCGCCTCAACCCAGCCTGCCAGATTGCCTGTGAGCCAGTATGTTTAAACTGCAGCTCTCCTTTATTTGGAAAATGTCTCGGACGAGGGTCTACTTTGCTAAGGGTGTGTTAATTTAGCAGACACTTATCAAAAGGAACTTGCACTGAGCTATGTATCCTCCTTATTGCTTATAATATATAATTTGGATTTAATATGGCACTCTTCTCATGTACAGGTGATGTATGCAGCTTTTAAGCATGTGGCTGTCTGGATCTGCACAATCACTCTGCTGTCATAGAGGTAGTCTCATTCCCCTTACCCAAATGTTTTATTACTGTTAAAATAAAGTTTACATTACTGTATTCGTTTTCAGTTTGTGTTAAGTTTGTAGTATTGGGTGAACAACTGTAGTTTGGGAACACAGAGTCTGATGGAGGAAAATAATAAACAGAATAGACTTCAAGAATTTTCAAATGAAACTTTTGTGTTGACTGGAACAATGTTTCAGCTAATTACGTCCAAACCCCTCTGACGTCTCTTGGTGAGGGAAACAAAGGCAACAGTCAAAGAAAGTCTGGGAGAAAGAAAAAGAAAAAGCGAATGCTTTCTTTCGTGATTCCAGCTCAACTGTGGCGACGGTGGCGTCTAATCAGTTGGTTTCCCCGCGCCTCTAGGGCGAGCAGCTTCCGTGAAACAACTCTCTGATCAGCGCGCGAAAAAGCTCCCCCGCTGCGCTCTCTGCCGCCCCTGTACCGCGGGTCAGTCCTTGGTGAGTAGGTTCGCTCTGCTGTCGCCTTCATAACGGCATCTCTCACCCTCATTAAGATGCAGGGTTGTGTGTGTGTGTGTGTGTGCGTGCCTGCAAGTAGCAACTTCACCCCAGGACTAGCCTAGAGGGGCGCGAGGATTCTTGGCCTCTACTGGGACCTGGCGCGCGACTAGTTGGGATTTCTGCGGGTAGGTCTTTTCGTGTGTTTTGCGTGTGTATGTGTGTGTGTGTGTGTGTGTGTGTGTGTGTGTGTGTGTGTGTGTGTGTGTGTGTGTGTGTGTGTGTGTGTGTGTGTGTGTGTGTGTGTGTGTGTGTGTGTGTGTGTGTAGAGAGAGAAAGAGAGACGCATCAAGTGATTTGGTGCCTCGGGGTCACACATACAGAGATGGAGTCGGTGCCAATGCTGAGCGCATGCTGGGTAAACAACAAGAGGCTGTTAGATCTCCTCATCCTCATCACTCGCAAAATGCAGATTTTCTTTTGTAATCTGTAAACTAATCAAGACTTTGTGTTCCGTCGCGAGAGACGTCAGACTGAAAGGTTAGGCGTCATGAGAGTTTACCGGTGCTTGCTATCATCCGGTTTATGCCCCGTTCAAACCACAGCATATCTCCACGGTTCAAAAACGTCGAGAGTTGATAAACTACTTGAAAACATGTCGGAAAGTATTTGGGTTAGCATTCAGCCGTTTGCGCTGTGATGGACTGGTATGTAGCGCGTCTGTCTCACGAACTTTGTGGACCGACGCAAAAGTCGTTCATTAGTAGTCTGTATGCTAATATTGACATTCAAACTAATCCAGGGAACACTTTCCCTTGCTCGTTTATTTGCATAAATGCATATTATACCCATCACGCAACTACAGGCATCACTGCCTCGGAAACGGAAAAAAACGGAGAATGTTCACAACGTCATTTCACTCTGATATGTCAAAACTGCCACCAGTACTGTCAATGCTTATCATGTTTCGTTGAAGTAGCCTACTTGCTTCTACTGTTGTAATAATTTTCTGTTCGTGAGATGCATGGCTATCTCGATAAAATTAGATAAAGTCCAAGTCCAACCCTCCATCAGCCACCTGTCAGGTGGCTGAGCGGTGAGGGAATCGGGCTCGTAATCCGAAGGTTTCCAGTTCGATTCCTGGTCATGCAAACTGACGTTGTGTCCTTGGGCAAGGCACTTCACCCTACTTGCCTCGGGGGAATGTCCCTGTACTTACTGTAAGTCGCTCTGGATAAGAGCGTCTGCTAAATGACTAAATGTAAATCTCAACAACTTCACAACATTGAATCCATGGAATGCCTTCTGGTTCAAGTCGATACGATCAACAGCTTGTGCTGATTTTATAAACGAATATACAAACGCAGATGCCCAAACTATTATTACAGAAGGATCAACTCTCTCTCGTTTTTCTAGAAAAAGAAAGTGATAGAATGTGTTATATAAGCACAAATGGAGCCCTTCCTCGAAATAAGCCCCACACTGTGAAGAGAGAAAGGTATCAACATGTATAGTTATAGCACACACTTCCAGCTGACACCTAGGCAGGGGGTATCAGGCAGAACCAGCCTGCTGTACACTGCTGCAGGTGAACATCATGAGATAGATAATGATTACATGCAAGGCTGACACACACACACAGGCACACACACACACAAACAGATTACACATTTGGGAAAGTGCTGGAGCTGGGACAAGGGTGTTAATTGGGATTTGGGCTGAAGGCATGTCTTTCACATCAGACAATAAACACTCCCAGGTATGCACACACACATTACACACACACACAACAGACACACACCCACACACTCACCCTGCCAGGCCCCAGCCCCTCTCCCCCCAAACGTATGCTGCTGTTCCAGCGTGGAGGCCTGTGTTCAGCGTCTGAGGCAGAGGGAACGTGTGGGCATCTCTCCCTCTCTCTCCCCCTCTCTCCCTCTCCCCCCCCCCCCTCTCTCTCCCTCTGCGTCGTCCTTGTTAACACCCCCGTGTCGTGTCCAGGCGCCCCCACCATACGCCAAGAGCTTTGGTTTCCAAACTGACGGTGTGCGTGTTATCGTGCATGTACTGTGTGTGTGTGTTATCTTCCGTGTACTGTGCATGTATGTGTGTGTGTTATCTTGCATACACTGCGTGTGTGTTTCCCATCTTGCTTACACTGTGTGTGAGTGCGTGTGTGTTGTCTTGCTTGTACTGTGTGTGTGTGTGTGTTTCCGCCGTACGCCTGATCAGACCTGATGGGACTCCCCACCCCCCTCTGATCCAGAGGGCCCTAGCGGCTCGGTGGTTTACAGAGGTGAACAAGGGGCTTTCTGGGAGTCAGAGGGGCCTGCTGCTTTGTTGTCTTTCCTCCTGTCAACACACACACACGGACACACACACACACGGACACACACACACACGGATACACAGATACAGATTCACAGATACACAAACATTAGTACCTGTCAGCACAGACTCCCTTCTCAACCTCTCTCTCACACACACACAACTCACTTTGGGGTTTTAGTGTGTGTGTGTGTGTGTGTGTGTGTACAGGGGCCTCTGTTTGGGCAACAGAAAGATCAAAGAGTTATCGGTTTTTGAGCAGAATGACTGCTTTGATGTCTGCTCCAACGGGCAAGGACTGGTGGGTTGACAAGAGAGGAACTTAGTAAGTCCAACATCTGTCTGTCTAGCATCTGTCTGCAAAAACGACATATTTACAGGTAGTACTGTCTGCAAGTAGGATTGAATGAACACGGTATGTCCTTCACCCAGATGACATCTTGTCCTGAACTGAGACATCACTGTTAGGCCTACTTTCAGAGAGCTTGTCAGTCAGAGGAGAGGTACCAGGGGAGCCATGGACACCCCACTTCCCCATCAAAACAAACACTGCTGATCCTCTGAAAGCTAACCCCTCCCCTCTCTCTTGGTATCTCTTAACCTCTCTCTTCCGTTCTCTCCATCTCTCTCTCTTTAAGGGTTCAAAACCCTAAACCCTAACCGAGGAGAGCGATGTCCTGAATGGTTCCTTTTCCTACGTTCTATTGTCAAGTCGGTGAAGCCGGGAGTTTCCACGGCGATGGCGCGTTCTATAGCTGGCGTGTCTCTGATAAGACCCCTTCATCTCTAAAAGGGGCTCTTTAGGGCCTGTTTAAGTCGAGCCGACAGATGTGGTTATTTGGGGACAGCTCATTGGCCAGTTTACTACCAGAGTGCTTATTTTATTGGACCCGGGCACATGTGCTAGTGACAGTGAAGGAAATCCTTTGGGAAGTCTGGCATGCGTTTTAAACACAGAAGGCTTTAGGAACGCATTAAACCCCAGCTTACTGACCAAGGTCATATAACGATGATGACGAGGATGAAGAGACTACGGGAGGAGGTACACACGAGCAGGGCCATGCACACCACCGCACCCCCCGCCGCACGGCGTCGCATTAAAAACACCACGTGCATCGCAGTGCTTGATCCGAGACGCACGCTGTTGTGTTTTTCTTTCTACGGTTTGAATCTGGGGATTTACAACCTAGTTGGAGCGATCAACAGGAAGTGAGGGAAATATACCCAGGAAGTAGAACCAGCTGTGTTGGGGGTGGGGGGTGGGGGGGGGGGGGGGAGAGGAGAGGGGGGTGGATGTGGAGGATTGGACCCCCCCCATCCTCCCTCCCCCTCCCACCTGTAAACCCACCCTCTGGATCAAGTTTCTTTTGAACAGTTTTAACACAGCATTTGTTTCCAATAGTTACAGTTTGTGAAAACTCTAGTTCCGGAAGGCGGGGATGATGCTTCTGAGTTCTGCTTGCTGGCCAGCGTTCCATAAAGCCAGCCTGGGCTCCTGCGTGCCTCCTCAAACCCCTCGCCGTTTTAGACGGCCACTTGGAGTTTTATTTTGGTTCAGCTCGCTGCGGGCTGCTTGTATTTTACTGTGCCCCCTCAGTGCTGGCCTGATGGTATTAGATTAGTGTGTGAGTGTGTGTGTGTGAGTGAATGTATGAAGGTGCGTAAAAGTTTTTGTGCAAGTGAGCGTGTGTGAGTGTGTGTGTGTATAGCAACAACAGATGCTGCCCGTGGGGAACAATCAACTTAAGGATTGGCAAGTATGTGTCTGGATCTCTAAATCGTCAAGGACAACAGATCCAGGGGATTGTCCGGGAAGAAGACTGAGAATTTACACAAGCTAGAGTTACGCCGGCTCATCACAACAAAGGTTCAATCGACACATCAAGATACACAGTTTTACAATAACAGCTTTCAAAGGGTAAACAACTATATTTCTATATTCCAGTGTCCCAGATGATTCAAATCTCCTAGCAAACTAATATGTTTGAAGTTTTGGTTGCCATTGCCAAGCATGCGCCACAAGCTATTTCAATGGTGCAAAAAAACACTATTGATATTTTAGACTTCTAAAACAAAACAAGCAAAAAAAAAATCCCAATTCCGAGTCCCTCAGAGCGGCCCACTGCCTACCCCACTTCACCCACCGGGGATGAAGAGAAGGAATACTGTTCCCCCTCTCCCTCTCTCTCTTTCTCTCTCTCTTTCTCCAAGGGATGCTGTGTGTAATGACTTGCAATTGTAATGTAGATGATACAGTAATCATGCAGATAATCAAACTAAGAACAGTAATTACTACACTTCCAGGAATGATTAGACCTCTCACTCTCTCGTCAGGCTCTGGCAGAGCAGAGAAGCAGGAGATCGATGCGAGAAGCTTCCGGCAGCTTGGTGGGATTCCACAGTGGGAAACTTTGTAAACTTCCCAGTCGGTTGTTCTGCCACGCAGAAAAGCGCTGACCCCAAAGCGTTTTAAAAGATGTAGAGTTGCTAAGGTGACGAGATAAATTTAACTGCTCTTTACATGAAGGAGGATTTGCTTGATATGTAAATGTTTGGTGTTCTAGGTGGTTTTTGATCGTGGACCACAGGTCATCTATGGTGCATTGTTTTGTTTCCTTATGTCAAGAACACCGTTATTAATAGAGGAAGACGCAATGGTTACATATCACCACTAGAGGGACGGGTGACGAAGGACCACAAATGCAACCAGTCAACATTACAGTCTTAAAGATTTTCATGCAGGCTAACTTTCCATTTCTTATTTTGTATGCAGAATCAATCTTCACAGAAAGGTCCATTGTGTCCGGGTAAAGATAAATATCCATCGTGTTTGGGTTCGCAAATTGCCACCGATTCAAGTATCAATTCCAGATATTTACTTTTGTTTGTTTTCACTGTGTTAAAGCTCCATGGGAGCAATTTGAACAGTGATGAAATTGAACTGTGTTCCCAGAGGAGATCATTACATGGAGCCAGCCAGTGTCTCCCTGCTCCTCTCTGCCCACAAGGGAGTGTGTGTGTGTGTGTGTGTGGGGGGGGGGTGAGTGCTAGTGTGTTAGAGAGTGTGTGTGTGTGTGGGGGGGGTGAGTGCTAGTGTGTTAGAGAGTGTGTGTGTGTGTGTGTGTGAGGGGTGGGGAGGTCCGTGGGGAGGGGCTGATACTGAGCAGAGACTCATGGGGCCAGGTTACGAAACAGAAACAGTCTAATGACCCCACACAAACACACATCACTGCCTCATGTTTGACTCCAAATGTGTTTACATTTAATGACATACTGTGAGTATATCTTTCTCCACCTAAGTGAGGCGGCTGTATGCATTGTAAGCACACAGGACTTAGGGTTATGTGTGACTAGATACTCGTCTAAATTGTCGTCTAAATCCATATCATGAATGGAAAACCAGAGAGGTGTAAGATGACACTAGACCAGCTAACGTGGAGCAGAAGAAGAAGCCAAAGACAGTTTCTGTACGTGTTTATTAGGTAGGTAGCATACAAAGCCATGAAGTAAACAGCCTTACACAAAATGTTCCATAAAACAAGACAAAAAAAAACTAACAAACTAAAAAACACACAACCATAAATAAAAGCAGACTCTTTTTGTTTTTACTCTCCCAACCACTAAGCCTTAGAGGTTTGGAGCGTAGAGTCTAAGGGGTCGATACCACCTTCAGAGGGCTGGTCCAGTCGCCATGGTGAGGGTCAGGGGTCAGGGCTGATCTCTAGGAGGTCGCAGGGCTGTCCCAGCAGACGGACGGCTCGCGAGAAACACATCAGACCCCACCAATCACAACCCGGACACATCAGAATGGATCAGTAAACTAGCAGTGTGTGTATATGTGTGTGTGTATGCATCTATGTGATGGCGTATGTATCCATGTGTTAGTGTTTGTGAGCGTGTATCTGAGTGTGTTGTGTTGATGTCACGATCATCACATTCCCCTAACGAGAAACAAATATCTGATGAGTCTCCTCTTCTCCCTGTGACACATGAAGGGCAACTGAACGAGTAAACAATATTAGTTTGCAGCGACAACAAACAAAACAAAGCCGAACATCATCTTCTTTAAGGCTGATAGATCGAAAGTAAGGCAGGACAGGAAAGCGTTCCTAAGGCTGGGGGGGGTGGGTTTATGCATGGGGGGGGGATATAACACACAACATAAAACAAATCTATTTGCAATGTTATTCAGATCTAAATATCTAATCTATCTCATATAATAAAAAATAAACACCATTTTGCATCTGGTAGGATTTTAGCAACATTTGCTATGAGGTGACGATGGTGCTTTGTCACTCTGATTAAGTGTTATTGTAAATTCATGTCATGAGCAAAGCTCTTTTACAGCTGCTGTAAAGCCAGCATTAACAAGGCACAAGAGTTGTAAGAATCCACAGACTTAGCTGGGACAGACATTAATGTCAATAAAAAAGTGAAATTGGACATACCAGAATATCTGGGGACCACAAAAAACAACAAAGATGTGCAAATAAAAAAAATATTCCCTAAAGGCCGTCAAGTAATTTTTTGATCCATTTCTAAATTAATTCCCAGAACAACCGATGACACTAAATGCACAAATGAGTAAACTGACTCCACACCAAAGCCAGTAGGCAGTCGTTAAACATGACAAGCATACCGCAGTGTCACCTTGGGCTAACGTACCTTCTGCTGGGCTAAACTACCTCGACCTAAAACACTAACCTCAAACTTAGGTTATCCCCACCTTGATCTGTAAACCAACCCACTGTCACCAACCCACTGTAAAACCGAGACAGGAACATCTTCCTGTGTTTAAAACGCGAGATACAGACCAACTCCAGAACACAGCGAACCTACATCCAACTATGTTGGACGTCCAGCTAGCAGGGAGCCAGGCTGTGTCCACTGACGGCTAGGAAGGAGTCTTAGATATACTGTATGGCTGTAGGACACACACAGATACACATATCAACCATACCAACCACTCTGGGCTCTCTGCGTCTTTGGTAGTTTGTCGAACGGACAAGGCTTAAAAAAATAATTATTATAATTCCTACATGTTTTTATTCTTTCAATTCAGGGACGGCGCTGTCACAAAGATCTAAACACTCATACGCTGAAGCCATCGCACACCCTGTACCTTCCCTTGACCACGCCCCGGACCAGTCTCACAGACGACTACTGCTTCACACGTGGCATTCAACATGATCCTTCTTCTTCTTCTTTTTTGGGGGGGGGATACATTCAGTACCGGGGTTAAAGTGCAGCGCAGCAAACGTTTTAACGGTTAAAACATCATTTTGGACGATCGCGTTACTATGCTCGAGCACGACATATCTCTACACTAACATTCTGACGCATCTGTGTTTAAATACTGTGGGAACAGTTTCCTTTGCTAATGTCTGCATTTGCGTGTGTGATTTCAGAGCACACAGCTACGAGAGGCACTGAAGGGGTAAGTGTGCATGTCTATAGTGTATCTAAGGTCACTGTGCCGGCCTGCAGTTAGGTTGAGATGAACAACACGACAAACATCGCACAACTAGAAGGTCTTAAACAAAGAAAAAAAAAGAAGAAAAAAAAGGGAGGTTCCTAGGAGAAATACATCCAATCATCTGATTGCTCTTCATTTACCCAGCGTGCATTGGGAGGGGGGGTGGGGGGGGGGGCGTGGCCATCTCTGGGAGCTCCATCAGCTCTGTCTGACAGAACGACAGACTCTACAGGAGACGTGTGGAGGTGTTGGGGAAGTGAGGGAGGAGGAGGAGGAGGAGGAGGAAGAGGAGGGAGGTTTAGCTCCCCAGGGTCTGGTTGTACATGTGCTTGGCGATGTCGTACACGTAGGTGATGTCCGGCCTCTTCTCTGGGTCTGGGTTGATGCACATGTCCACCAACTTCCTCAGCTGGAGAACACAGAGATCGTGGGACATGTGAGAATGGTTACTGCTGGAGGGGGGGGGGGAGCATGTTGGGGGGGCAGGGGGAGTGTGTTGGGGGGCAGGGGAGCGTGTTGGGGGGGCAGGGGGAGCGTGTTGGGGGGGGCAGGGGGAGTGTGTTGGGGGGGCAGGGGGAGTGTGTTGGGGGGGGCAGGGGGAGTGTGTTGGGGGGGCAGGGGGAGTGTGTTGGGGGGGGCAGGGGGAGTGTGTTGGGGGGGCAGGGGAGTGTGTTGGGGGGGCAGGGGGAGTGTGTTGGGGGGGCAGGGGGAGTGTGTTGGGGGGGCAGGGGGAGTGTGTTGGGGGGGCAGGGGAGTGTGTTGGGGGGGCAGGGGGAGTGTGTTGGGGGGGCAGGGGGAGCGTGTTGGGGGGGCAGGGGGAGCGTGTTGGGGGGGCAGGGGGAGCGTGTTGGGGGGGCAGGGGGAGTGTGTTGGGGGGGCAGGGGGAGCGTGTTGGGGGGGCAGGGGAGTGTGTTGGGGGGGCAGGGGGAGTGTGTTGGGGGGGCAGGGGGAGTGTGTTGGGGGGGGCAGGGGGAGTGTGTTGGGGGGGCAGGGGAGTGTGTTGGGGGGGCAGGGGGAGTGTGTTGGGGGGGCAGGGGGAGTGTGTTGGGGGGGCAGGGGGAGCGTGTTGGGGGGGCAGGGGGAGTGTGTTGGGGGGGCAGGGGGAGTGTGTTGGGGGGGCAGGGGAGTGTGTTGGGGGGGCAGGGGAGTGTGTTGGGGGGGCAGGGGGAGTGTGTTGGGGGGGGCAGGGGGAGTGTGTTGGGGGGGCAGGGGGAGTGTGTTGGGGGGGGCAGGGGGAGTGTGTTGGGGGGGGCAGGGGAGGTGTGTTGGGGGGGCAGAGTGAGCGGTTCGGGGTTAGTGTGTTTGGTAGGGGGGGAGCCTTCCTCAATCCTGACATCCAAGACATGAACAGCGGGGACAGTCCTGTGCTTCACACTAAAGCCCAGGCAGACAGGCAGCGTCTGGGGCATTGTTGTGGTAAAGACAACCTGGACCAACACACTTCCACAACCTGAGTAACAGGCAACATGTAGCATACTTAAACAAAGCAGTCATGCTGGGTAATAGTAGGCTATGCCTACTGTCTTATGGCCTTGTGAATAGACTTTTCACACACACACAGTCACACGCACATAGACATGCACACAGACGAACACCAGCACACACTTTTAAAATGACACACACACACACGCACACAAACGCAGAGATTCCTCTCGGAGGCAGCGTTTCTACTTGAAGCCGAGCAGAGCGCCTGATTGGAGCAGATAGACAGACAGGTTCGGAGGCGGAACAGCGACCGCCATCATTAAAAAAAAAAAAGACAGAAGAAGAACAAAAAAAAAGAAAGATGGAAGGGAAAGATTTTCAGAGCGGGGGTCGCTATGGTAACCGCCTGCCGACTTCCTGGCTGCTGTTGCGTGGCGCTGGGCTCGGCGAGCGTCTGTGTGTGAGTGTGTGTGAAAGCGAGAAATAAAGGGAGATGCAAATGCAACCAGTCTGAGAATTAGTCCTGCAGAATGGAGAGAGAGAGAGAGAGAGAGAGAGAGAGAGAGAGAGAGAGAGAGAGAGAGAGAGAGGGGAGGAGGAGGCAGGGGGTAGAGATGCAGATATGTAAAATATTCATGTGGGGGTAGAGATGGGAGGAGGGGGGGGTAGAGTGGGGGAGGTGGAGGGGGGAGACGGGAGGAGGGGGGGGTAGAGTGGGGGAGGTGGAGGGGGGAGATGGGAGGAGGGGGAGATGGGAGGAGGGGGGTAGAGTGGGGGAGGTGGAGGGGGGAGACGGGAGGAGGGGGAGATGGGAGGAGGGGGGGGTAGAGTGGGGGAGGTGGAGGTGGGAGATGGGAGGAGGGGGGGTAGAGTGGGGGAGGTGGGAGATGGGAGGAGGGGGGGTAGAGTGGGGGAGTTGGGAGATGGGAGGAGGGGGGGTAGAGTGGGGGAGGTGGAGGTGCGAGATGGGAGGAGGGGGGGGTAGGTAAATGACACAACAAAGATGAGCAGATGACAGTTTGCAGCAGATCCTTCAGGAGGATTGTTTACATCCAGACAGACGCTGGCGGCGCACCCCAACTCCATCCCTCCATCGCTCCCTCTCTCTTTCTTTCTCTCACCTGGATGGGGGTGATACTGGGGGCGATAGAGAACACACACACACACAAGCACACACACACAAAAGCACAGGCCACCAACACATATACAAGCGCGCACACACAAGCAGGCAGGCACGCATGCACACACGCACGCGCACACAGGGTGCCAGGGGCCTGCGGCAATTAGCCTCGTAAAGCGGCCCGGGATTACTGATGGAGAGAGCAGGTGTGTGGCTGATGTCCAGGAGCTCCGTGTTTGGGCTAGAGGCCGTGAGAGAGACTCCAGCAGCTGAGCAGCCAGTGGACCCGTGGCCCCCTGAGGAGCACGCTGGAGCACGCTGGGCGTCGGGACATCCACCCGGCGGCCCGCCCTCTCAGGCAGCCACGACTCACCGACACGCCAGCAGGGGCCGAGTTAAACAACGTGTCCCTTGCAGTTACGTTTGAAAAACCGCGGCGTTTTTTTTTTTTTAAAGGGTCACTTCCTGTCGTTTCTCTTTGAACGTGTGTCCCTTCCTGTCGTTTCTCTTCCTGTAGGTACTAAACATTTGTAACTTCTTGTAGCGTACTTATACTTTGGGGTGTTTGTGTGTGTCGGGGGGGGGAGTGTGGGGGGGCAGGGTGAGTGTTGGGGGGGGGGGGGGAGTGTCGGTGGGAGGAGGGTGAGTGTGGGCAGGGCAGACCTACCTCCTCAGAGTAGTGATCAGAGGGTAGAGGGGGGTAGTCACACTGTTCGATCTTTTTACACAAGGAGTACAGGTTCATCTTGTCCCCGTAGAACGGACTCTGTAGGGCTGCCATCTGAGAGAGAGAGAGACAGAGAGACATGTTACTTTGTGTGTGTGTGTGTGTGTGGCTGTGGAGGATAAGTGGTGGTTTGCAATCCCACTCAACCAAAACATAGAAGCTGTGAAAGTTTCTTCTTTACGCTATGCTTGTTTGTTTTCCTCCAGTTGACCATCGCTGCTGCCTCTATTATAACGTAGTGATGAGACGGAGAGGGACGGCGATAAAGAGAGGTAGAGAGAGAAAGAGAGGGAGGAGTAGGGAGGGAGAATGTCTCAGTTTGCTGGAGCAGTGAGCAACGAGATTTTCTCTGGGAAAGAAATGCAGGCAGCCTGAGACAGTATGTGTGTGTGTGTGTGTTTGGGGGGGGGGGGGGGGCTGCAGTGTGGAGTTAGGGGAGGTGGAGATGGGGGGGGGGGTTCTCTTCTTGGTGTGGAACAGATACCACAGACAGTCATGGTGACTGGGGGTTACCAGCTTACCTCCAGATGTTCTCTCTATCTCTCTCTTCATCTCCCTCCCTCCCTTCCTCCCTCGCTCGCTCTCCCTTGTGCCATGTTGGTCATTAACAAGCGTTTAATCAAGCAGCTGGAGGTTGCTTAGCAACGATCATCACGCTCTGTATCCAGAGGTGGGCGTCCCAGGCAGCTGCTCCAGCCTCTCTCGCACACGGCTCCAAACAACATGGTCGCCTGTGTGGTCGCCACGGCTCCAAACAACATGGTCGCCTGTGTGGTCGCCACGGCTCCAGACAACATGGTCGCCTGTGTGGTCGCCACGGCTCCAGACAACATGGTCGCCTGTGTGGTCGCCACGGCTCCAGACAACATGGTCGCCTGTGTGGTCGCCACGGCTCCAGACAACATGGTCGCCTGTGTGGTCGCCACGGCTCCAGACAACATGGTCGCCTGTGTGGAACCAGGACCCCCCCCCCCCCCCGCCCCCCTCCTCCTACTGCACCTTCCGAAACAAGCTCATCCCAAACTGTATCCTGTTGCACACGGGAAAATCACATTGTGAACTTTTATGCCGGTGCACCAGTGTGAATCGGTTTATCCTACCATCCCTTGTGTCGTATGTCTCTGTGTGTGTGTATGTTACTGTGTGTGTGTGTGTGTGTGTGGTCCTAGACTGGAGGGCGAGGATAGACACACAGATATTCCTACTCGTCACGACACAGAGCCGCCCTGTCACACCGACCAATGAGGAGTGAGGATGATGGCGGGGGTCTCTCAGTGGGACGCCGCTCCCAGACCACCATTAGTTACCGCGACGACGACACTGCGCGCGCGCGCGTGTGTAATGATGTTCCACTGTCAGTGATAGTATGTGTCTAAGCTCTGAGTTAATGCTGCTGTGTTTGAAGGGACCTGGACTTAAATACACATGTAGCCTACAAATAAGGAAGAGGAGGACGGGGGGGGAGGAAGATGACAAAGATAAACCTCCAGTATCCCAGAATCCCCCACACCAGTGACACACACGGGAGGACGGCACGGCCATATGTCTGAATGGAACTGTACTCTAAGTACAGTGTGTGTGTGTGTGTGTGTGTGTGTGGGGGGGGGGGGGGGGGGGGGGAGTAGGTTGGGGGTTCCAGCATGTATTCTCTAGAGTAATGTCTGCGTGTGGTGGTGTGTGTGTGTGTGCGGTGTGGGGAGGTGAGGGGGGGGGGGGGGGGGGGGGTAGAGACAGCAGCTGTACCCAGAAAAGGGTTCAACAAGGACTGTTGTATTTTCATGCATCTTCTGCTTCTGACAGATGAAAAATGTCAACTGTCCTGTTTGTATTTGGGAGTTTTTGCACTATTCATCTGGTTCATTAGTGCCTGCTGCTCCTAGTCCTGACAGCTGCCCACTGCCCCTGCGCACACACACACACACACACACTATCTGCCTCATTCAAGCTGTACAGCGTCGCAACGGGCAAGATGATTGACTGGCTACCTGACCTCCAGGGCCCTGGTGTGTGTGTGTGTGTGTGCTCATTGGTATTCCAGGGGCATCATCTGAACACGCATGGCTGCTGTCTGTCTGAGGGGGCCTGGATCGCTGGTAGCATGTACACGCACACGCACACACACACACACACAGCTCAGAGCCTATACCTTCTGTCTGTATTCACTCTGGGCTCCAGCAGCCTGGCTGTGTGGAGGAACTCCCCCCCCCCCCACCGTCTCCCCCTCTCTCTCCCCCCCGCATCGCTCCACCCTCTCTCCCTCTCGCTCTCCTCCCCATCACTCCTCTCCCCCCCTCCCCCCGTCCGCAGGAAGGTGGTGGTGATGCAGGAAAGGAGCAGGGGAACACAGCTTCCTCTATCACCGACGATCAATATTGATCTCTGCTTCTCCGGTTGCCCCCTATGAATGTCAATAGTGGTCAATGGCTGTTCCTCCTCTCTCTTCATCCCTTTTTCCGTCGTACGCACACACACACACACACACGCGAAAGACAAGCACCACTGCCTAATCCACTGGCTGCTCCTTGATTGGATGCTTTAATGAAACGCTCATACATGAATCAACCAATGAGAGCTCAGGGGTCAGGCCTCTGTCCCTCAGTCCCTATAACCTCCACTGTCGTTTTCCTCTTAGGCCTCTGTGTATGTGTGTGTGTGTGTGTGTGTGTGTGGGTGTGTGTAAGTGGGGGTGTGTGTCCGAATGTTTACATCTGTGTATGTGTTTGAATGTGTGTGTGTGTGTGTGTAAGAGTGTGTGTCGATAATGCTAATATGAGGTGGACCTGACCGAGGGCGGGCGGTGGGGGCGGCGGGGGAATCGATCGGGCGTGTGATCGAGAGCGTGCGGCCTGCGTTGCCGTGCCCTGGCGTCGCCGCGGGAAGCGACCCCGGCAACCAGGGGCCTCGCGCCGCCCGGCCGGCGAGGAAGTCAGGGTCAGGTGACGTAACGAGGGCGGACGGAGAGAGACCACCATCAAACGGAATGGGAGAGCAACGCGTGGAGAGACAATGCACAGGTATTGATGGGATCCCCCCCCCCCCCCCCCCAGGCACGTCGCTGAAATATTCATGCTCCTTGAAACCAGGCCTTTGCAAACACTTGTAACCGACCCCCCCCCACCCCCACCCCACACACACACACACACATCATAGATGAGTAGAATGGGATCAATGTGAGCCAACAGGAGCAGGGGGGTACAAGTGAAGGTGAATGCCTGATGCGGGGTTCAATGAGGAGCCACGCACACACACACGCACACACACACACACACACACCCTACCACACAGTCCCACAATAACGCGTGGAGGATGTGGAGCTAATTCAAAGAGAAAGAGGAACGCAGTGATGTGTGGTTCTTCGTTCTTCAACCCCCACCCCTCTATCCACCCCCAGGTTTGGTCTTCGCTTGGCGGTCATCTTCTACAAAGCTTTAAGAGATCACTGCCCCCCCCCACCCCCCACCCCCCCACCCCCGCCCCCCAGTATCTGTGCCGTAGTTCTCCGACCCTCAGCTCCAAACCGCTGCCAGCCGACCAACACTCACCGCCACACCAATGCATTGTGGGGGACTAATTAGCGCCACAAGCTGCAGTCGCCCAGCAACCGTGACCTGGACGCCCCGCTATTTCTCTCCTTTCTCTTTTCACGCTCCCACCCTCCCTACCTCTTTCTCTCTCTCCCTATCCCCCTCCCTCCCTGTCTCGCATCCTCCCTCCCACCCTCTCCCCGTGCCTCGGGCGTTTTGGGAGGTTTAGACACTAGTGTGTTGATCCCCCAAAACGCAGCACCTCTCTGGGGTGACTATGAGAGTGGGTGCCTGGCTAACAATGTGTCTATCCTGGGGTCTCTAATAATGTGTGTGTGTGTGTGTGTTGGTGTCTGTCTGTCTGGATGAATGCGAGTTGGTTTGTGATCGCGAGTGTGTGTCAATGTGTGTGACAGAGTGTGTATGCGACAGCGACCATGAGTGGTGACTGTGACTGTGTGTGTGTGTGTTGGCCTGGCTCCAGTGTGGTCTAGCAGGGTGGATGTGTTCTGCTGGAGCCTAATCAGTCTAGTCAGTCTCCCTGCTCTACATGGCTCTCCGGGTTATCTGAAACACATGGAAACGTCACTCTCATTTTCCCTGCAAACTTCAAACACACAACAGGTGCCCCCCCTGACCGTTTACCTCATAAAAACACAGAGCCCTGTCGTCATCCCATCTACGCTGGGGCACTGGGGGTGGGGGGGGTTGAAACTCAAGTGTGATGAAGAAATGATGTGTGTTTGCAAAGTATGTATTCACTCATGCGAGATGTAGTGTGTGTGTGCGCGTGTCCTTGTGATGTGTGTGTGTGTGTGTGTATGTGATGAGAGACTACAGTGTTTATTCTTCCATACGTTACCTCGTACAGCAGGCATCCTAGCGACCAGATGTCAGATTTGAAGTTGTATCCATTTTCGTGTATCCTCTCTGGGGACATGTAGTAGGGTGTGCCCACTGGAACACAGAGCAGGGAGAGAGAGAGAGAGAGAGAGAGAGAGAGAGAGAGAGAGAAAGAGAGAGAGAGAGAGAGAGAGAGAGAGAGAGAGAGAGAGAGAGAGAGAGAGGGAAGGAAGGAGAGAGAGAGAGGGAGAGAGAGAGACAGAGACAGAGAGAGAGAGAGAGAGAGGGAACAGAGACACACAGAGAGAGAGAGAGAGAGAGAGAGAGGGAACAGAGACACACAGAGAGAGAGAGAGAGAGAGAGAGGGGGTGGGGGGGGGGCAGAGAGACAGAGGGAGAGAGAGAGAGACACAGACATTAGTCAATTGTGTTCCTATACCAGGAGTAAAAGTGAGTGTGTGAGACAGCGAGGGAGGAGAGGAGCGGTCCATTCAGGGTTTGTGAAGCTCAAAGCTCCAAACAGCTGGGTTCTACTGAGTGGGAGAGACCAGCTCTCAAGTGGAGAGAGCCGAGAAGAGGATGATAGACACACAGGCGCACACACACACACGCACGCACACACACACACAAATACACACATCAAAGCGAGGCAATTGGTGCTTTAACAAGTTGACATTTATCCCGGAATACAATGCACACCTAATTACAGATGATATAACTGTAAGAGGGAAGCTAGGATCATTTAGGTATATTGCTACGGATATGAAAGTGAACATGTTATACTTCTGTGTGGGTTTAAATTGAACATTTTTGAACATTTCTTTATTTTAAATGTGAGGGGCTTGAATAATGAAGTATGACCTATAATTCCAAAAATAAGGAGATTTCCAGCTGAGAAACAAATGATGAAAGAAAGAAAGCAAGAGAAAGATAGAGAGAAAACAACCGAAATGGAGAGAAAAGGGGGGGAGAAAAGGACAGAATGAGAGAGAGAACGACCAAGAGAGAGAGAGAGAGAGAGAGCAAAGGAGGGAGAGAGCGGGGGAGAGCTCTCTGGTTTTAATTGGTCATCACATCGGTAGTTTGTGCAATTGCTAAGGTCTCCTGGTGCTGTTTAAACAGCGTCCCCTAACATCCATTATTAGATGATTAAAAAGAGCCCTTCTCTCGTATGCTAATCTCTCTCTCTCTCTCTCTCTCTCATGGCGGCATGAAAGAGCAGGACTGCATGGCTCCCGCCATCAGCATAGTCAATTAAGGGCACATTACTTATTCATGCAAATAAATTGAAAGTCATGTTGGGATTGATTTCCATTATTACGAATCGTTATGACAACAGTGCATTCTCGGGGAGAAGAGGAGGGTGATATTGTCATGGCGATGTATGGGAGGAATGTGTGGCGCCATCCTGTATATTCTCTATGGCATCCTAATTAACAACAAGGAATGAAGAAGTGGGAGGAGGAGGGGGAGGAGAAGCTGGAGAAAAAACTGCAGGTGAGAAAGGGAGGAAGAGAAAGAGGGAGAGGGGGAGAGAGAGAGAGACAGAGAGAGAGATAGAGAGAGAGATAGATAGAGAGAAGAATGAAAGAGACCTTTCCCTCGCCCTCCACCCTGTCTCCTCTCCCTGTCTGGCTCGCTACCCTTCCCCACTTCCTCCCTTCATCTCTCCTCTCTCATCCCTGGCCTCCCAGCATCTCCAGCCCATAGCAACGCTCTGTTCTGAATCCCCCTTTTTCTTCCCCCGGTCTCTTCCACCCTCTCTCTCTCTCTCTCTCCCTCCCTCCCTCCCTCCCTCCCTCCACCCCCCCATCCCTCCTCCCCTCTAAAACAGGCTGCTTAACATCATTAACACCACTCTAATTTCAGGTGTTAATTGCAAAAATATATCCTGCCAATGGAACATAGTAGTTGCTGATTTAATCAGGATGTACGTTGATATTCTGCTCACTGATTCCTCTTTTGTTCTTGTCTCTTAACCCCCCCTCACCCTTCCACTACCCCCCACCCCACCCCCCCTACACGCACACAACCCGCTGCACCTAGCCTCACCCCCCACACCCCTCCTCACCCTCCCTCCCCTTCCTTTAAAGGGGAAGAAGCCGCTGGCTGTGAACGCAGAGAGCGGAGGCTGCTCTGTGGTGTGTGTGTGTGTGTCAGGACTATGCGTGTGCATACTGTGTGTGTGTGTGTGCGTACGGTTCTGTGTGTGTCTGTGTGTATGTGCGTACTGCGTGTGTGTGTGTGTACACAGTGTGTGTGTGTACGGTTCTGTGTGTGTCTGTGTGTAGAGTGTGTGTGTCTGTGTGTGCGTACTGTGCGTGTGTGTGCGTGTCTGCAGGCTGCTGAGTCTGAGTTGAAAGGGTGGGAGCTGACAGGCGCTGTGCCTGGACCTCCATCCAGCCTGCACCTCCCTGTTCTACTGGGGTGGTTTGGCTCATTACCGCCCCAAACTGTCAGACTCTCTCTCACACACACACACACACACAGACAGTGCACGCACACACACACACAGAACCGCTCCCATGCAGAGAAAGAGAGCACGACAGAAAAAAAGGGGAGATGGAAAGAGAGCAGAAGGGAGGGGTGGAAGGGAACGGGGGGATGAGAAGGGGAGAGGAAGCGAGGATGGACAGTGGCGAGTTGGAGGGAGGGAGAGAGAGAGAGAGAGAGAGAGAGAGAGAGAGAGAGAGAGAGAGGGAGGGGGGGGGGAGCGAAGAGATGGGGAGCAGAGAGAGGGGGAGCAAAGAGGGGGATGGTGGAAAACCGAGGCAGAAATATGTGAGAGAGACAGATGGGTAGACAGTGAGGTAGACAGACAGAGAGAGAGAGAGAGAGAGAGAGAGAGAGAGAGAGAGAGAGAGAGAGAGAGAGAGAGAGAGAGAGAGAGAGGAAAGGCAGAAGAAACACTAAAGGGGGAGACAGCAGGGGGGCGGAGGAGCAGAAAGCGAGAGGGATGCAGGAAGAGAGAGGGATGCAAGAAGAGAGAGGAATGGAGGAAGAGAGAGGGATGGATGAAGAGAGAGGGATGCAGGATGAGAGAGGGATGGAGGAAGAGAGAGGGATGCAGGAAGAGAGAGGGATGAGGAAGAGAGAGGGATGCAGGAAGAGAGAGGGATGCAGGAAGAGAGAGGTGAGGTGAGTTCTAGTATAAATCGGAGGCAGTGCATTGTGGGAGCCCGTTCTGTGTGTGTTCATGGGGGATCTTTCATAGAGGACCCTGGCAGCTTTACCCAGCAGAGTCCCCCACACACACACACTCCCTCTGATCCCTGCACATAAATCATCTGGAACACACACACACACTCTCTTCACAGAGCTGGGAAGAGCCCTATATCAGATCTTGAACCACTGTGGTTGGTTAAAGTAGTGAGGTTGTGGTCTCTCCCTCTCCTGTCCAGTCACAGAGAGATCAGTGATTCCTGTCTGGGAGACCAGCAGGCTATCTCAGTCTGGCGTCTGGTGCATGCTCTCTGCTGACCTGGAGAGGGCGCTGTAGTCTCAACTTTTAATGAGCAGTCTCACTCTCCTCCCCCGTCTCACCCTCCTCTCCCGTCTCACCCTCCTCCTCCCGTCTCACCCTCCTCCCCCGTCTCACCCTCCTCTCCCGTCTCACCCTCCTCCCCCGTCTCACCCTCCTCCCCCGTCTCACCCTCCTCTCCCGTCTCACCCTCCTCCCCCGTCTCACCCTCCTCCCCCGTCTCACCCTCCTCCCCCGTCTCACCCTCCTCCTCCCGTCTCACCCTCCTCCCCCGTCTCACCCTCCTCCTCCCGTCTCACCCTCCTCCCCCGTCTCGCCCTCCTCTCCTGTCTCTCTCTGCCTGCCAAGGCTTATGTTTATCCAAACACTTAGCATTAACATTTAATTAAGTGTGATTTAGAGTTTGGCCTGCAACACACTGTGCAAAACTCTCTGCACACCCAAAGCCCTTTCTCCTTTAAACTTCAGTAAGAACACACAACAGCAGCAATTGTATACACATATCATCTACGGAACCAACATAGGTTCGTAAAAATGGCTTGTAGATTGTTAAATCAATCAAGGGCCATTTGTTGGGTGTGACAAAATCCCACTCTGATGGCAAACGTTCGACTGGGTAAAAAGCGGCATAACTCCTCAGAGGAGACAGCGCACTGTGGAGACATTTACAATGGAGGGGACCATAAACGTGAGCAGGGACAGGCAGTTAAGCAACTGTAAAGACTGGGGAGTGCGTTTTAAACCCCAGGTCGTCCCCGTGCGGGCGGAGCATCCCCCCCCCCCTCCCCGGCTCACTTCCTGCCTGCAGCACAGCAGGAGCGGGCAGAAAGGACTTGACTTCCTGCCGACGGCGGAACATACAGCACGCCCCGCACATTCCTACAGCATGGGCTCATATATCACCTGGACGCCTGGCAGGGCAGGGGCTTGCGTGCCAGTGTCCTGTGACACATCCTATGACACACACACACAGCACCCCGGTGGGCTTTAGGGGCCTCGGCCCCAACGAGGCCCGGGTGTGGACGGGCGGAGCGAGGACTGACGTGTTCCGTCCAGACGTCACCTGTGTCAGGGTCAGGGGTCAGGTAGTGCTGGGCAGCGATGGGCCTGGGGGTGACAGGTCTGGCCCTGCAGTCTGATCACTGACACCTGGTTCTAATGAAACACATCCAACTACCACTGATTACAGGGCACTGGGTAGAGGCACATATGTTGCGTGTGTCGGAGAGTCCATGCTTACATAAGGAGTGCATGGCGGGTTGTGTGAGTGTGTGTGAGTTCCTGCTTACCTAGGACTGTGTGTGTGTGTGTGTGTGAGTGAGACGGGAGTCCCTAATTACCTAGGGAGTGTGTGTGTGTGTGTGTAGGCGTATGTGTGTAGGTGTGAGTGTGTGCGTGTGAGTGTAGGTGTGAGTGTGTGCATGTAAATGTGTAGGTGTGTGTGTACCTATGGAGTGTGTGTGTGTAGGTGTATGTATGTAGGTGTGAGAGTTTGAGTGTAGGTGTGTACCTATGGAGTGTGTGTGTGTGTGTAAGGGTGTATGTGTGTAGGTGTGTGTATGTGTGTACCTAGGGAGTGTGTGTGTATTGGTGTATGTGTGTAGGTGTGAGTGTGTGCAGGTGTGTGTGTACCTAGGGAGTGTGTGTGTATTGGTGTATGTGTGTAGGTGTGAGTGAGTGCAGGTGTGTGTGTGTGTGTGTGTGTGTACCTAGGGAGTGTGTGTGTATTGGTGTATGTGTGTAGGTGTGAGTGAGTGCAGGTGTGTGTGTGTGTGTGTGTGTACCTAGGGAGTGTGCGGCGGTGGTCTTGGAGCTGAAGAAGCGGCCCAGACCCAGGTCTCCCAGCTTCACCACTCCTGTCGCCGTGATGAACACGTTGGCAGGCTTGATATCTGAGGCAGGACAGACAGGAAGGAGACAGGAGGAAGTAGACACATACAGGAGAGACAGGAAGGAGACAGGAGGAAGTAGACACATACAGGAGAGACAGGAAGGAGACAGGAGGAAGTAGACACATACAGGAGAGACAGGAAGGAGACAGGAGGAAGTAGACACATACAGGAGAGACAGGAGGGAGACAGGACGAAGTAGACACATACAGGAGAGACAGGAAGGAGACAGGACAAAGTAGACACATACAGGAGAGACCAGAGATAGAAGATATAGGAGAGGTATCTCATATATAAGTGAATACATTTGCATACATTAAATTATAGTCATTAGTACAGCACAGTAGATTAGATAATACAGTAGAGTACAGTAGATGAGGAAGTGAGGTGTGACTCATCACCTCGGTGCATGACTCTGCGAGAGTGCATGTGCTCCAGCGCGCTGCACAGCTGGACAAAGTACTTCCACACTGTCCTCTCTGGAATCAGCCTCCTCTGCTTCTTAAAGTGCTGCAACACACACACACAGCACATACAGTACACACACACACACACACAGTACACACACACATAGCACATACAGTACACACACACACACACACACACACACACAGCACATACAGTACACACACACACAAGCAGAAAAAACACGCACAGCACAAACCGAATAAATAAGCAGTTGTTTGACACGACCTTGACATGACAAGTCAATAAGTTACATCACTGTAAAATTCGACCCATTCTCCATCCTAGGATGAACGCTAGCCTCTCTACACACAGGACACTAGACATGCTGATGCAGCCAGGATACACTTTTCATTGCCCTTTGAGGTAGTTGTGGTGGAGTGTGTGTGTGTGCGTGTGAGTGTGAGTGAGTATGTGTGTGTGTGTGTGTGTGTGTGTGTGTGTGTGTGTGTGTGTGTGTGTGTGTGTGTGTGTGTGTGTGTGTGTGTGAGAAAGCCTAGGCCCCTCTCATGTCCCTCAGCATGGCTATAACTCCAACGTTAATGTGATGCAGGCCTCTCTCTCTCTCCATAACCTCTCCTAACCAGGCTCCTTCTACTTTACACCAGACTGCAATGGAAAGCACATGCATTCTCAGGCCCAGGGAAAAGTATTTGTGGTTATTTTCTAAAACGTTCACATCTGGCATATAGCTCTCTTTGTTAAACCTTCACCCCCCCCCCCCACCCCTCCCTCCACCCGTCCTGGAGAAAAATCACCCATTTTCA
>NC_090076.1:7408910-7442326 GCF_038355195.1 Osmerus mordax | reverse complement strand
GCGAGGCCGGACGAGGCCGGACGAGGGCGAGGAGGGCAAAGGGGGGGGGGGAGGGCCGGAGGGGGGGCTTTTTTTTTTTGGCCAGCCGAGGGGCCGGCCTGCCAGGCAGGATTATGTCAGGCAACAGGCCTCAGCATCAGACAATTCATTAGAGCTAATCTGTTTAGCAGTGGGCAGTGGATGTAAACTTCACAGGCCTTTTGAGGCACCTTTTCACCCTCCAGCCTGGCCTTCAAAGGGCAGCCGGGCCGCCTTGACTGACAGGCCCTCTCATCCACGGCACTGGGCTGTCACACGATGAGGAGCTTCCAGCTGACACACACGTGCTGACTCGCGCGCGCGCGCGCACACACACACACACAGCACACAATGCCAGTGGGTTCAGAAGGTGAACAGCATAGAGGTGAAGTCTGTACAGATATTAGCTGAGGAAGGATTGTGTGTGTGTGTGTGTGTGTGTGCGCATCAGGAGGGGAGGCAGGTTGGGCACAGAGAAGAAAGTGACCTAATAGCCATCACATCTCAGCAGAGAGGGAGAGTGAGATCAGCTAAGCTCCACACCTCCTCCATCCATCCATCTTCCATTATCCATTCATCCTCCATCCATCCACCCATCCTGGCCTGCCATTGTCAGTGTTGAGCCCACATCACCCAGAGCCACTGGGATAATTCCAGCTCTATGGGAATAGTCTCTAGTAATGTGGTAATATGTGAATTCTCTGGTAATTGTCTCTAACTGTCAGAAAACTACACTTAGTCACATTTTTGAGAGGGAGACTTCAAGAGTGAGAGGGTGAGAATGAGAGAGTGAGAAAGAGACAGCGAGAGAGACAGTGAGAAAAAGATAAAGAAAGAGAGAGTAAGCTAACGGGGCAGACAGAGGGACAGGAGCCAGAATGGAGGAGAAAGAGAAAGAGAGAGAGAGACTGAGAGAGAGAGACAGAGAAAAAGAGACTGAGCGAGAGAGAGAGAGAGAGAGAGAGAGAGAGAGAGAGAGAGAGAGAGAGAGACTGAGAGAGAGAGACAGAGAAAAAGAGAAAAAGAGACTGAGCGAGAGAGACAGAGAGACAGAGATCGACACGGAGAGAGACAGAGGGACAGGAGGCAGAGTGGAGGAGTGACGTGGGATGACCAGTGGTGACACGACCACCACGCAGGGCTGACAGACGGAGGAGCACGGAGGGATGGGGGGGAGAAGGAGTGACAGAAGAAGAAAGAGAGGGGGGGAGGAGAGGGGGAGGAGGACGAGGCGTGATATGACAACCCTGCTATGCCAGCGGCTGCCAAGGAAAGGCCAGCGGGAGAGGAGGGAGACAGGAGGAGGGGAGGAAGAGAGGAGGGAGAGGGGGAGAGGAGATGGGAGGAAGAGAGGAGGGAGAGGGGGGGGGATGGGAGAAGACAGGAGGCGGGAGAAGGAGAGGGAAGGAGAGGCGTCGCCTCCCTCACAGGGGGATTCGAACAGAGGGCTCCCTTGCTCCCTATGCCACCCCTCAACACACCAGGCCCCTGCCAGCTTAGTACCATTCAATATTCATCATGCCAGCCAGCCAGCCAGTCAACCAGCCAGCCAGCCAGTCAACCAGCGAGGCAGCCAGTCAACCACACTAGAGCCTCGACTCCCAGCACACCCGCAGACCCGACTGTCAAAATCCGCCACGCCGATCAAAATCCCGTCTAAGGGCCTCACCCTCCCACTCACTCAGAGAGCAAATGCACCATTAAAAATGCACGTCTCCCCAGCTCATCTGGGCTCGGGCTAATGCATATGCATGACCCCTCCAGGACTAAGGGATGCGGGATCGCGAGCGCCGAACCCTTCATCGCATGTCCCATTCTGAGTTTTCAGGAGGGGGGGGTGGTGGGGTTTCGAGCGAGCGGAGGAGAACCTTGAGGAACGTGTGAAAGGGATTCAGGACTTGTTGAAAGGTGTCTATGTGGAAGCTCTTGACGTCGGGCATTACTGCACCCATACACCACCTGTCTCCTCCTCTCCGTCGCTGAATAATCTGCGTTGAATGGCACCCCAAAAATAAGGCTTTAACATGTTTTTCGGGTTAAAAATAAGAAGGCCTAACTAAGACTTTGCCTAACTGCAATAAACTGTGCATCATAAAAAACAAAAGACAGCACTGGAAGAATGTTTTCATATATCGTTAGTGGTGGTAAAATCAGATCTCACTGGAATATCTATTCAATGTGGGAGATACGCTCAAATTAATCATTAAAACCTTCATCAGGCTTTATTTAATGCACAGCCTAATTATCCTTAATTTCCCAATTACAAATCTTGGAATAAATTAACCCCTCTGGCAATTTCAGTCTTAATATTTCATTGCCCTTGTATACAGCGCACTGGGAAACAACAACTAAAGAACTCAGAGGAGTTTTTGTAGCAGTGTGTGTGTGTGTGTGTGTGTGTGTGTTGGGGAACACTGTACCTGAGACTGGAACACGGGCACGGCTGCGTGCTGTCCTTGTGGCTGTGCGTCCATGTCCATGGTGACAGGAACTTGATCCCTCACACGCCTGAGAAAATACACACACACACAACCTCCGGTCAACGTTTCCCTTTCCCTCAATATTCAGTCTTCACTTAACACCTCCTCTCGTCAACCTCCTGTCAACGTGAGCCCTCCAGCCCACACCACAAACCTCAGACAACGCAACTACAACTAAATATCAACGTGGCGTTGCCGTGGCGCTGCTTGAGACCGCTGGGTGCTCGGTAACGGCCTGGCTCGGTGTCATGTGGCTCCAGGACTTGACCCGAGTCACCTGACCCGAGTCGCCTGACACCAGGAAGCTGAACAAACAGGGAACGCGTTTCTTAACCCAGGCAAGTCTGGTAGTTCTAAAGGCGTGTGCAGAAACTGAGAAGCGTTCTGGATCTGGTCCGTGACTGGTCTGTATCTGGGTCCATCTCTGGGCCGAGCCACCTGAATCCCCACACCCGAGACCCAGCTTCCAGACACCCTGTAGACCCTGACACCAGACACCCAGGGGAGCCGTCCGGTTTAGCCACTGTCACAGCCCTGGGAGGAATCTCAGGTTTCAAAGCCACACTCGCAGACAGAAGCAGGTAGGACCAGGACACTGTGTAAGAACCCACTCGCAGACAGAAGCAGGTAGGACCAGGACACTGTGTAAGAACCCACTCGCAGACAGAAGCAGGTAGGACCAGGACACTGTGTAAGAACCCACTCGCAGACAGAAGCAGGTAGGACCAGGACACTGTGTAAGAACCCACTCGCAGACGGCGTCAGGCCCCTTCTGACAGGCGGTGTGTGCCCAGGAGGCTGTGTTCGTTTACACAGGCAACTCGGCTCGCTCTAAAAGACCTGAGGAAGCCGTGTAGCCTGTCCCGGCTTGTTTGCGGGTGATTGCGTAAGATGTTCCGCTGGTGGCTCCTGGTGTTGCCTCCACGACAAAGCCGGAGAAATGTGAACTATTGCCAAAAGGAATATTCTAAGATCCGTGTTGAGAGAATTGGAGGAAATCGGGGTATGATGCAAAAGTCCCGTTCAGTCCCGCAATTACATTAGAATTCCGGTCTCACAACCTCCACCCATGTTCTCACATCCATGTTCTCACATCCATGTTCTCACATCCATGTTCTCACATCCATGTTCTCACATCCATGTTATCGCAGTACATGATGGGACATCTTCATCCCACCTCACACAGACATGTCGTCACAGGGGGGGGGGGGACACAGGATGGAGATACACACACAAACACACACCCCGAAGGGGCACAGGAAGAAGGATAATAAGTAGTTGTACTGTGACAGAGCCAACAAACCTTAAAAGGCTTATGTTCTTTTCCATCAGGTACAGTAGCATGGAGGTGGGGCATGGTGATAGAGAGGGAGGTGAGATAGAGGGATAAATAGAGAGGGAGGTGAGATAGAGAGGGAGGTGAGAGAGAGGGAGGTGAGAGAGAGGGAGGTGAGAGAGAGGGATAAATAGAGAGGCAGGGAGAGATAGAGAGGGAGGTGAGATAGAGAGGGAGGTGAGATAGAGAGGGAGGTGAGATAGAGGGATAAATAGAGAGGCAGGGTGAGATAGAGAGGGAGGTGAGATAGAGGGATAAATAGAGAGGCAGGGAGAGATAGAGAGGGGGGTGATAGAGGGAAGCATTTTAATGATTCAGTCACACACTGCATGGGTTTCACCAGCTCAATTACTGACTAAGAAATACACACACACACACGTTTACGTCCTGAAAATCACAGTAACTGCTGCTTTTTTTCACCTCCCTCCTTATCTTTCTGCCCGTCTGACCGTCTGTCTGCCTGTCCACCACCTCTGTCTGCCTGCCTGCCTGTCTCCCTGCCTGCCTGTCTCCCTGCCTGCCTGTCTCCCTGCCTGCCTGTCTCCCTGCCTGCCTGCCTGCCTCCCTGCCTCCCTGCCTGTCTGTCCGTCACCTTGTCAGACTGAGGGGACTACTCACGGCGTCTTGCTTCCCCAGCCAATTAAAACTCCCAGACAGTGCAGGAGAGCGGAATGACAAACGGGAAGCCATCTCCATGGCGACATAATCAGTCTGATTTAGCAAAGGTTAATAATGCTAATGAGACCGATGCGGTGTGTGTACGCGCATGTGTGTCCTCTGTGTGTGTGTCCATGAGCGTGCACGCATGTGTGTCTGTGCGCGTGCATGTGAGAGACAGAGAGAGAGAGAGAGAGAGAAAGAGAGAGAAAGAGAGAGAGAGAGAGAGAGAAAGAGAGAGAGAGAGAGAGAGAGAGAGAGAGAGAGAGAGAGAGAGAGAGAGAAGGCCGAGTCAGGCTGACTGACAGTGTCTCTAGCGCTCCCAGACGAAGCGCTTCTGTCTCCCAGCATCGCCGACCAACTCTGAAACTTAAGTCAAAGGCTCAGTAGGTTAGTTAGCTTATGGGCTAAATGTTTCTATTAGCGGATAGAAATGTTTTCTATTTGATGTTCCTCTTAGAGGCGAGGGAGTCCGAGAGTGAGGGGGGGGAGAAGGAATCAGAGAAACAGAGAGACGAACAGAGAGACAGAGAGACAGAGAGAGAGAGGGCGCCGTATGTTTGCTGGTTGCCATGGCGTTCGCACAGGAGGTTGTGATGGGGGGTCCAGGCAGCCTCTGCAGCAGTTCATCGCACTTCATTCTCCAGCTCTGGAGACGGAGCCTGGCTCTCTCTCTCCCTGCCCCTTCTCTCCCCTGCCCCCTCTCACCGCCCCATGTCACAATACCCAGGGGGCATCTGGGCCCGCGCCCTGTCTTTGGCCCTCCCACACCCTCATTAACAGGATCAATTAAGACTGCCACATTCCATCAGTGCCCCGGTGACCACGGAGAAGAGACCAAGAGCTGCTTCAGACTGGGGTGACTAACCAAGCAGAAGGCACCAAGCCAGCAGTCACACTCTCAAGTCACACAAGCACGTACACACACACACACACACACTCGCACCTCAGACACACACAAACTCAAGACTCACAGTCACACACACACACTCACAGGAAGCCGGTTAGAACAACATCCTTTTAAAAATGATTAAAATCATTCCTAAACGTTCCTAAAGGAGAAACTTGTTTCTGGTTTAAGACTCTAGGCTCGGCCGTTGTTGTTCGTACATGACAGTTTCCTTCCCAGGCTGGTCAGCAGCATAGCTAAACTTCATTTTCTCATATGCTTAGAAGTATAGGAGTATGCTTCTCTGCGATGTTTTGTTGCCCCCGCTGAACTAAGTCAAAACAGGCCAGTCTAGACCGCCCAGAGTAAACAAACACTGGGTTCTGACTGGGCTCCAGCTGGGCCTGCAGCCGAGCCAGACGGAGCCAATCACAGGCTGCCATAATCAGCTGTGGTGGTGCTCTTCCTGTGTGCGAACAGAACGGAGCTGGATCGAGTTGGGTCGGACTGGGTAGGGTAGAGTAGGGCAGGGCAGGGTAGGGAGGGAGAAGGAGGGGGATAGGAGAGAAGGAGAGGGGAAAAGAGAGAGGATGGGGGGGAGGAGTGGGGGTGGGGGAGGGAGGGAGGGAGGGAGGGAGGGAGGGAGGGAGGGAGGGAGGGAGGGAGGGAGGGAGGGAGGGAGGGAGGGAGGGAGGGAGGGAGGGAGGGAGGGAGGAGGGAGGGAGGGAGGGAGGGAGGGAGGGAGGGAGGGAGGGAGGGAGGGAGGGAGGGAGGGTGTGTGTTAACCAGCCTGGTAGAGTGGAGTGCAACATCAGCAGTACAACCAAGGACAGCCGACATGAAGAGACTGATGAGTCTGGCCGTCCTCAGATGGTGTTTAGAGAGAGGGGGGGGGGAGATGGAGGGAGAGGGGGTGAGAGATGGAGGGAGAGGGGGGGAGAGATGGAGGGAGAGGGGGGGAGAGGGAGGAGAGGGGGAGAGATGGAGGGAAAGGGGGGGAGAGATGGAAGGAGAGGGGGGAGAGGGGGAGAAATGGAGGAGAGATGGGGAGAGATGGGGGATCGACAGAGACAGAATAAAAGAAAAAGAGACTCAGACTGACAGAAAGAAAGGAGAAAGACACAGAAAGTGAGACATTAGAGAGAGAGAAAAAGATGGAGTCGATGGAGGGGGAGAGATGTAGCAGTCTGAGACTGGGAAGTGTGCTGCGCGGGAATCAAAGGCACCTTTGAGCGGGCCGAGACAGCCAGAGCGCTGGACGTGGTGTCCATGATTACAAGAAGCAGGGAAACCTTTGAGTTTGCTCTCATGAAAGCCAAGCAGGGCCCTTCTGATGGCTTTGCCGGGCCTGCGCAGGCAACACGCGCACACTAATGATGGAGTCGATCTGGAGAGGAACCCCAAGAAGCTCCAATTTATTTTAATCACTATTAAAAATCATTAGTTCTCGATCCGCGCGCGTGCAGTGGGGCCGTGTCTTTAAGCGGGAGTCTTAAACGGAACGGGAAATGGAGACGTGTTGTCGCCGAGGCCCAGGATGGAGGACGAACCTTTGAAAGTGTCTTTCAACAGCTCGCCGAACAAAAGTCAAACCTTTTTTTTTCTTTCTTTCTTCACCCCGTCTCATCGCAAAAAGTTCAAACGGGGAACGAAAGGAAAACGCTGAACGCATCTCAGCGAGAGATCGCTCCCTGATCCTGTCCTGTCTACAAAGAGGGACAACAACAGGCGCTCGAATCAAATGCACCTTCCTACAATCAACAGGCGCAGTTTGGCCTGCTAATTACCATCAGCCCACTTCACAACAGAACACCCGTGTGTGTGTGTGTGTGTCTGAAGAACACACCCAACTTCAATCCCCCGGCCTTCCACTCTCATATAGATCCAGAACAACAAGACCTTCAGCCTCTGACGAGGCGAGGGTAGCAGAGTGCAGAGGATGATGAAGAAGAGAAATGCTGAGGCCTTCAGGGAGCCCAGCCAGCGATCCATAGTCCTTCTCCCTCACTATTTATATCCTCCTTTACATCTTTCGCTTTCATATTTTATAGGCTAATGATTATTTCTAGAAGTAAACAGCACAGCACAATTGGCTGTGGCTACATGTGAGGGTCTGCTTGATTTATACCTCCGTGCCCACACAAACTAGCTCACCGCTTCAGTGTGTGCGTGTGTGTGTCCACTGTCTTTTTTTGCAGCTTGTGAACTGTCTCTCCCGGTCCTGTCATAACCAAACAGTCCATTAACAACAGCTGGCCACGCCTGTTTCAAACCCGATTTCTGCTCCATCCGCAGCCCAAATCTTGTGTGTGTGGTGCGTGTTTGTATGCGTGTTGGTGTGTGTGTGGTGCGTGTTTGTATGCGTGTTGGTGTGTGTGTGCGTGTGTTGGTGTGTGTGTGTCTTACTCCACCCCCCCCCCCCCCCACACACACACACACACACACACTTTCCAACCCAACCCTCCTCCCACCTCATCCTCCCACATGCAGTACAAATGTCTGCCATTCACCGAGTGAAAGCCTGAAGTACATGCAGGTGTCAGGCTCTCGTCTCCACCTCCTCCATCCTCTCCTCCTCATCCTCCTCTCCCCCTCCTCCTTCTCCTCCTACTCTCCTGCTCTCGAAGGGCTGTGCTCTGAGGAGCTGGCGCGAGGCTAAAGGCCCAGGCCACCTCTCCCTCCATTGTCCTCGCCCTCTCCACGCCAGCGTTGATGACTCACTTGAGGAAGCCTTTGTGGCGCTGCCGTCACTCCGGCAGGTGCCTCACAGCAGAAGGCACCAGCCAGAGAGGGGGGCGAGAGACAGCGAGAGACAGAGAGCGCCCCCGTGACCGGTACCGTTTGATGTGGTGCTTTCATCCGCGGAGCCAACGTCCATGCAAATAATCACTTGAAGAACAAACACACGCACACAAACACACACACACAAAAAAACATTCCACTTGTGCTTGTAAAGATAACCTCGCATTTCAATCATAAAAAGACGGCAAAGACGTCCACGTGTTGCCCGTGACGACCCTCCCCTCCCCCGTCTCCCCCGCCCGTGTTTGGACTGTCAATCACCCGGCGCGGGATGCCGCCGATGCCATTCAGACGAACGTTTAACTAAAAGGCCTACTTTGAGATTTGAATCCGAATTGAGATCTGAAAGCCGGCGAACAAAGAGAGACTTCAATCAGGTCTTAAACGTGGTGTTTTGGTTTTTACAGAAAGAGAGAGAGAAATGGAGAGAGGAAAAAGAAGAAAAAAAAGCTTGTTTCCCAGGAGAACCAAATTAACCGCAATTATCCACAACGTGGGTCTTATTAATTAGCTTCAAGACAGACACGCTTGTCCTAACAGTCGGCAAGTCTCACAGCCAACATTCAGAGGCCAAGGGGGTCTTTTCCCTGGCTAAAAAAAGGGTCACAACTTCCGATGTCAAACTAAATTTGCCATCGCCAGACCCCACGGGCATCATCAGATGACCGCCTGGCTGACTGCCTGCTTGGCTTGCTGCCTGCGCACACGGGGTCCATCCCAGCTGACCATGACAGCCCTCCGTGAACCAGTCAGGCAGGAAGTCACAGCCAGGCTGTGGTGTTGTTCGGTATCGGAAGATCAGTTGAAGAGGTGAACCTGGTTCCCGGGGGAGTGTGGAGGCCAGTACCCCAGGATCTGAGTGCCCCTGGGGGGACTGGAAGCCAAAGTCACACACCCCTCTCCCCTCCCCGGCTCCAGCACAGCGGACTGTCCTCCAGGTCTAATGAGGCCTTTGTTCGTTAGCCACGTCACTGACCACCACCCCCGGATTAGCTCCGTCACCTCGGGGACTGAGATGGGATGTGACACGCCGTGGCGCGGGGCTAAGCTAGGGCTCCAGAGTGAGTCAAGGCCACACACTCCACCCCCACCCCCACCCCCACCTCCCCCAACTCACGACAGCCTAGCGATCATGCTAACACAAGTCTACAGTCTGAGGCATCCTCTCCTTCCTTCCTTCCCTCCCTCCCTCCCTCCGTCCGCCTCCCCCCTTATCCCTCTTTCTCTTTCTGTCTCTCTGCTCTTTGGGGGAAAGTGGGGGGTGAGGAGGAGGAGGGAGGGGGGGCTAGGATAACAACAGTTCCGACACAGAGCGTGGAAGAATCTCAAAGTTGTTCTCGTTTCTTCGCGTCTGAAAACAACATCTGGTGTTCCGGGGGTCTACCTCCCCCTCGGTTAAAGCGGTGGTTTCCACCGCGCTCCGTCCACGCTGCTGCTTGCTTCCCCCCCTCCCCCCCCCTTTACCCTTGACAGTTCCGAGTGGCTCACTTCGCATCAGCGTTCGAGTCTGCATGAAACAGAATGACAAGAGCAAGATGTCCGAACCATTAGTAACACGAGAGGGAGCCGTTCGCAGGCCACGTCTCCGTGCATAGCTGAGCACCGACGCTCGTCTGCGGGCCCCAACCAGGCCTCGCCAGGCCAGGGCCTCCGAGACACTCTGCACCCCCAGAACCCTCACCCCGGCAGGGGTCACGACCCCCGCCCAACCTGACCCTAGACCTGGCCGAAATACTGGGAGAGGACGAGACCAATGGCATGGATACGTAAACGTATAAAACAATCACGCGTATACACCAAGACTCATAGAAAGATATACTGTGTATAAGCGCACACACACATACAAAACCCCTGGGAACAAAACTGAAATCAAGTCTCAGTCTGGTTCTGGTTCTATTCCAGCCTACTGTGGGTTCTGTGGTGGGCCCTGCTGACGGCCACAACACACACGCGCGCACACACACACACACACACACACACGCGCAAACACACACCCCTAACCAGATGCAGTGCAGAGCTTTACAATCAGAGGTCAAACAAAGTGTGTCTGTGTGTGTGTGCACGCGCGCGCGTGTGTGTGTGTGTATTCTCAGACAATCAAAGGAGGAGACCTCGCCTGCTGTCAGAGTGAAGCACAGCGCGGCAACATGACTGGCTTGATTTCTGATGTCAGCAGCTCAGTATCAGTGTGTGGTGTGGCCTACGCATGTGTGTGTGTGCCAGCATCCTCCTTCTGCTGCTGGAGAAACAACATACGGCACACACACACACAGCAGACACAGTCAAAAAAACACACAAAAATGGGGACGGACACACATATGTATAAACACACACACACAGGAAAGGCTGCATATTTATTTTTACTCTGCTTTCCAGCCTCCTTCGCATGAGCGCATCTCCCTGTGTTTCTGCACTGCGTGTGTGTGTGTGTGTGTGCGCCCGTGTGAGGAGCTGATGATCAAGAGGATTACAGTGGCCCTAAGGGGTCACACCTCTCACCCTCCTCCCTCTCCTCCCTCTCCTCATGCCTGCGGGGACTTCCCTTTCCAGCTCTGCAGAGACATGTGCTCAACACCCCACGCTGAGCCCTGACATCCAGACCAACACAGCCCCAGTGTGCCGTCAGCTCAGCCAAAACAAGTGCACCTCCAAACTCTGTCTCCTCCCTCTCCTCCTCGATCTCTCCCCCTCGCTCTCTCCCCCTCGTCCTCGCTCTCTCCCCCTCGTCCTCGCTCTCTCCCCCTCGTCCTCGCTCTCTCCCCCTCCTCCTCGCTCTCTCCCCCTCGTCCTCGCTCTCTCCCCCTCGCTCTCTCCCCCTCCTCCTCGCTCTCTCCCCCTCCCCCTCGCTCTCTCCCCCTCCCCCTCGCTCTCTCCCCCTCCCCCTCGCTCTCTCCCCCTCCTCCTCGCTCTCTCTCCCTCCTCCCAAAAAAGATATATCGAGGGCAGATTACGTAGAAGTTACCACCTTAACGGCAAATTCAAACTCTTCTCCCTTTTCTACCCATCCCAAGCACTCATGCCTAGTCATCTCATCCAGTCATCCATTTCTCCTGGTCCCTTTCTCTCCTCATCCTTTCATCCCTTCCTACCTACCTCATCCCTCTCTCTCCATCCCCCATCTTCCTTCCTCCTCCTCCTCCTCCGAGTCGTAAACAGCTCTAGTTCACGGGGCTCCATTTCCCTGGATGTCACATGGCACATTGAGGAGCCTGCAGAAGCCAGTTCTGAACCTGGTTGGAGAGGAACACTCAGGCCCTCAACTGTCTATCCAGTGGCCTCTTTTAAAACGGCACCAGATAGTAAGTAAGCAAGCCTAGGCCTAATTACCCCTCTATCAAATAACACTTGACCTACAAGGTTAAAGTTTCTAGTTTCAATTAGCCTAGTATCATATCCAAAAAACACTTCATTAATGCATCATCCACTTAGGAATTTCCCAGGCCAATGAAACAAATTTGCAATATTGACCCGTCTACGTATTATGCTAATCTGGATGTGCTTGTGTTACAGTCGTGCGTTGTATGCCCTTTGGGTAGAGAGAATAAAAATCTTCATCACAAACAATGAGCCAATAATTAGCAACAGGCAGAGAGAGACACGTAATGTAAAACAGAGTTAGGCCTACCAATATGTTAAATTCTCCTTAAGATACAAAGGAGAGGCCGATGCCTGAAGGAATTGTCATACACTGATTTGCAGGTTAGGCTATCGTTGTTAACCATGAAACAGACTATAGTGGCATTGTCTGAATCCCCCAAAATGTGAGTTTATTTGGCAGAACTCTCCGTATGCAAACCACTGACAGTTGCTGAGGAGGCAGAGACAAAGGAAGAGGGGGGGGGGGGTACTCTTCACAACCAAAGAAAGAGGAAGGCAGGCCTGCTACAGACTAGAAAGATCTTCCCTTCCCACATTAAGATATTAATATTAATGAGGTTTCCTGGGCTTTCTTTTTTGGACGATTTGAAACACGGAAAACTTAAAAAGCACAAATTCCAGGAGTTCTGTGTGCAGTTTGACCCGGAGTCGCGCTGACACCGAGCGTGACAGCATCGCTGTTCAAAGAGACCAAACTGCTTTCATCAGGGGATCCTTTTCTTGCCCGAGACTCCGCCAGCCCATGCCATCTGCTTTAGTCTAAAATGGTAACTTCCAGGATGTTCTCTGCGTTTTTCGGGCGCTTCACAGGGCCTGGTAAACAGGCTGCGCTCCGATGTGCGCTCCCTGTTTGCAGACGCGTGTAGCGCTCTTAAATATTCACTGGTAAACTGTCAACCAGGAGCTGGCCTCCTGCCCAGCTTTCACAGTGTGGTGGTGTAAAGACCCCTCTGAGCCAGGCCCATCCCCAACTACCCCTGAACAACCCCCCAACTACCCCTGAACAACCCTCCAACTACCCCTGAACAACCCTCCAACTACCCCTGAACAACCCCCCAACTAGCCCTGAACAACCCTCCAACTACCCCTGAATTACCCCCCCCCCCCACCCCCCCCAACTACCCCTGAATAACCCCACAAACTACCCCTGAACAACCCTCCAACAAACCCTGAACAACTGGTTGCCTAGCTCCTTCCAGTGCACCCCCCCCCCCCTCCCCCTCCCCAACCACACACACACACACACAAACTAAAAGAACAGCTAGATAGCCTGCTGACTCCCAGTCCTTCCTTCAGACAGACATCTGTAAAATATTTTTATTCACTGCCCACAACCGCACCACACTTGGCAAAGGTCTCCCAGCGACAGTCTGGCCTCACTTCTGAAGGAGCCAGGCAGAGTTATGGCTGCTGCTGCCTTCTCCAGCTCCCTCCTCCACACCTCCAGGCCCTTACCAGGGCCCCAGGCCAAAGCCAGGACCCGACAGTCAGGCGAAGGCTGCTCTAAGACGGGTCACAACACGCACAGCAGTCCCTGGCACCTCAGTCTGGCACGGAGGTCTGGAACATTCAGACCAAGGGCTTTCGAACACAGTGGAGTGGAGATGAACTCCTGCACTGCTCTCAGCAGATCTGCTTTTCTCCTCCCTTAACTGGCTCGCACTGAGGCAGGAACAAACGCCCATAGCGCAGCTTTTGCAAGGATTTCTCTCTTCTCTCTCAAAGTACAAATTCATCTTGCTTTTTTTGGTCTCGTCTCATGACAAATGCATACTGTCACTGTCAAGAGATGTGGTGTTTACAGTGGCATACAGCATCTTGTAATTATTCCATGAAAGTGAATTTGTATCCTGGGGGATTTGCGGTTTGTGTGCGGATAATCAAAAGAGATCTGGAGGGGGAGGAAACGACACAACCTCCGATAAATGGAATTCCTGCTTTTGAGCGATCTTTCCAGCACACTTCACAATGTGCCAAAAAGGCTTTGTCTGTTTGGAGGACAGGCCAGTACAACGCTTGCAGGCCTGCCCTGTAACATGCACACGCACACCGCAGCTTATAGGCTAAATTCCATTGTATGCCGCATGCACAAATAAACAAAAAAATCAAAAAACACTGGCGACAATAACAAAACCTATACATAACATCCTGTAGCCTAAATCCAGATTTTACTTCCCTTTAAGATTAAGGTCATAAGCACCTCATATTTCACACATTGTGAAAATTATATCTAACATTTTGGTTTACCAACACAAAAAAACTACAGTTTTGTCAAACAAATAACAGGCTGTTATTCCGATATTTTGCCTTGAGACCCTCTGAGTAAACAGATATAGTAGGGTCATGATTGCGACCCCAGGACACCCCAAACACTTCCCAGACATAAGGACAGGTCAGAGGTCAGTTATTGTGTGTTTGCATGACTTTGTAGTGTCTGTCGCCCCCACCCAGCCAGAGCACAGCAGGCCTTGATGAGAGGAGATCAATCTCTCTGAAAATTGAGCACTTTCTTACTAAAGCAAAGGCCGGAAGGCATCCTCTAAGGATAGACGGATCTCTAGATCTCCAGTGACCTTCATAAGATAGAGGAATGAGGAAGATATGAGGAAATATTGATGGGCTGGTTGTTTGAAGGAGAGAAAGAAAGAGTAATGGGAAACCGTATGCGCAATGCTTAACAATACAGGATACAGTAACGGCTTTAAACCAGCTCTTCTTTTATCATTTTCTCATCTTATTAGGGCCATTTGTAGTCCTGTTGTAACACTTAACGATTGCTTACAAAAAAACCTAACATTATAAATGGTTAGACCTAGCCAATAAGACTAGGTCCTGAACCTATGTCAGTGTCATGTCTTGGGTGTGCTAGACAATCTACTTGACATATACTGCAAAGGGTTTAATGTAGCTGAAGAAATTGAAATTCCCTGCAGCATCCGTACATAAAATGTTGTGTGAGGGGAAAAAAACGAAGAAAAAAAACTAACAAAGAATGTTCTTTGTAAGTCCCTGAGGCACGGTGAGTGTAATATTGGTCAGATGACAAATGTTTCGTTGGATATTGAATCTGGTTCGAGGGTTGGCTGCAGGGCTAAAACAGGAAAGGGTTTTGGCCAATTCTGCTTTGCTTAATCACTTCTCGCGTGATAGAGGTTGGGCATCCAGATACTGCACACAGACAAGTCTGTCACCGCTTCTAGAAATTTTGTTCTAGAAGTTTAGGGCTGAGCCAAAAGCATGCCATTTTAAAACGTAACGTAAAAACACAAACAATGGGCATATTAAACGATATACAAAAGACTACATCACTGCTTACACACCTGATGCAATAAAAGAAGCCAGAAACCGGATCATGAAGTTTTGCCAGAGGCGTCAAAACCCATCCATCTCTCATCAGCAATCAAAACCAAGGTTACTGGCAGGGAGTCCTAAGAGCTACAACTGTTGACGATCAGAGCGGCTTGATGAAAGCTTTTGGCAGTCTTTTACTACGCTAATCATTCCTGTTTTTGACAAGTTCCTTGATAATCTACTTCATAGACCCCATGATCTCAACTGCCTAATACTGTCAGTGTAGTGAACTGTGGTGTTTGACAGACAGTGAATGTTGCAACTTAGGTGAGTAACAACTTGGATGATGAGATATGATCCCTGCCTTCGGAATCTCGTGTGGATTCAGGCCAACTGTAACTAAATTAGAACATGAAACACAAGGTCCACGGAAACAATGGAATGAGCTCGCCTTTCCAGTTAAGACTACCTAGCTGAACGGATCCATGTCAAATATTGAGCTATTTCTACAGCTTCTATTTTAAGTCTAAGCTAAGGCCAGTCAAAACGATTGTCAAAGTATAATATGTGATGGACTCTTAACCAGACATTGGAAAATAATCCCATAGTTCTGTTCAGACTGAATAAAAACGAATTTAATTCAAGTTTTTGGCTATCTTGTTGTTATGATCAGTGACCTATGCACTTTGTAAAGCTCTCTCTTGGAAGTCGCTTTGGATAAAAGCGTCTGCTAAATGAATAAATGTAAATGTAAATCCACATAATAATAAGTTAATTAACATACGTTATGTTTATTAGGAAAAGTTAAACTGGACCATGGCAACGTGCAAAAGTAGTTACTTAGTACCAGAGTGATGGAAAAAACGACATAAAGATATCAGTATTACATATTTAAAGGTTATTGCAAATTGTACAGTAAAAGTTACACAAGCGATCCTATCAAAGACCATCCCTGTCGTTTCATCTCACGTGGATAGAAAACTAGTTACTGTCACCCTAACGTATCTATGAAGGCCTTCTTAGTCGGGCTAACTGTAGCTAATATCCCCACTGTCAAGTTAAAGCAGGAAGTCATTTTTGTAAAAACGCGTTACATTTTGCTTACAAGCCTAGCAACGAATGAAAGATGGACATTCATTAGCTAAACAAACGTAGTGTGGACTAGTTTGGTAGCTTGCTAGCCAACTTTCCGTAACTTTAGCTGAAAAGTTTTGCTAGCCTAGTTGGACTGGCTTAACACTACTAGCAGGAAGCTAGTTAGCCAAGTAATGCTACAACTAACTAAAATTAAGAGAAACATAAGTAGCTAGCTATAACGTTGGTTGTCAAATATTGTAACTATAGTACCAAGCAAGAAAACAAGCTAGCCAGACAGACAGACAAGCTTAACACATGAAACGTGGCTTAGCACGCTACTAGTAGGTATTGCTACCACAGCTTTCTGCATGCTAACTTGTTAGCAAACGTCGTTAGCTACTTACAAGGAAGTGGGAGCCTCTAGCTACTGTATTCCTTCAAGTTCAATGTCTTCGGATGACGAAGGCGGTTGTCTTTGATATGACTTTCCTTTTCTTCTCAAGGTCGCGCTCAGGTTTAAATGTTCGGCCTCGCCTGGTAACGTATCCTACCACTGGTAAAAGTTATGGAGACGGCCTGTTTTGTAAAACCAGTTGAATGTGTACGTGTTCAGAATCTCGGCCTCTCACCATTCCTGGCCACTGCCAACAATGTAAACAAACCAGCATTCTCGAAGCTAAGGGGCGGAGCAAGTGTCAAAAAATAGTGCAGGGCTGTCAAATACCGCGGGATTCGTGTAAGAATGTCTGTGTTTCATCAACATGAATTAGTTAACTAGGCATGGCTATCTATGTTCATTGATATGACATGCCTAGATTTTAGGATCCACATTGAACATGCACGGTACCTTTTTCTCTCCCCACACGCACAGTTACGCACACGGGCGTGCACACACTTAGACAACAATTATGTTTTCTCTCTCATTCGATAGGCTATAGTTTTGTGTGACAGTTTGAGGAGGGGAGAAGGGGGTGCACAGAAAGAGAGAGAGAGAGAGAGAGAGAGAGAGAGAGAGAGAGAGAGAAGGAGAGAGAGAGAGAGAGAGAGAGAGAGTCAGTGCTGTGTCAATTGATCATTAAGAATAGAATTGCAATCATTCACATGAACGGTTTGGCTGGATGCAATCAAATCGTCTGGTTTAGCTTTGATGCAGCTTTAACATGTGGATTTCACAGAGAATTCATACACCACTAATACAGCAAATACATCTGTCTTCCCATCCCCACTATTAATAATCAACAAGTTAGGTGGAAGGGTATTTTTTCTCCCTACTTCAATAGCCTTTTTGTTAACCTCCCTGCAAATGTGGAAAGAGAAGACGCCTGGAGTGTAGGTTTTTTTTTTCCTTGAACAACAGTTGAAGATTAAAAGAAATGTCTGTCAATTCTGTTGGTGAATAATGCTGTGTGGAATTTAATGGCATGAGTTATATTGGGTTCCCTCTACACCCACATTTTCTTTCAATAAGATCAATGACGCTCAGTGACAGATAGGGACGGTCTTTTGTATCTTCAAATTTCAGGTTTCTAAGGGAATAATTAGATGGATGGATGAAAAGTAATGCATCAGTCTTCCAGCGAGCTGCACCGGGAGAGCCGCTGGTTCAACACGCCTGTTTGGTAGAAAGCTGTTTAATAATCGTGTTGAATTTCTATTGTTCTAAAAGTGTCTTAGCACTGATCTGCATTAAACCAATGGCAAACTTTTTTTCCGGTTGATATTGTTTATTTAGCTGTGAGGATTTTGCTTTGATTGGAGGGAATTTTTTTACGGATTGTCTTCTATTTCACTTTCTTTCCCTTGCAAACTTTCAGGTGTCTGTGGCAGAGAACAAGACGAAATATGTTCCGCAGAGAAAAGGGGATTTGTTGGATGCAACCACTGTAGGCCGACAGGAATTCATAGACATTTTATTAAAAATAAAATTTTATGTTATCTATAATTTTCCTCTCAGCTCTGTTCTGCAAGGTGAAAAATAGATTTGCAGGTGGAAAATAGCCTACATTTTATGTTAAAATGTTAACATTTAATCAGCTCACAAATCCGTCAGGATCTGCCAAATTGAAATTATTTACAACTGTAGGAATATCGTATTGGCCTAATGTTTTTGTTGAAATACCAAAATTAATACAATTGTTGAGTTATGGAGATGTGTATGTCATGTGTATTTGTCAAAAGTAAACAAACTTGTGAAACTATTCAAATATAGGCCTACGTTACAGTTTTGTTGAGCTAAAATGTTCTTATTGAAATTAAATATTAATTGCGTTCACAAACACTTGTGATACAAGCCTTTATAACTAATGGCATATTCTAATGAGTGAGTCATTTGTCCATATTGTTTAACGTTTTGAAATATAGCCTAACACAATTGCTTTTTGCATTTCAGTTCAATATAATTGATGTGTTGACAACAACAAAAAAGAAACCTAAACCGCAACTGAAAAAGATCTCCATGCTTTCAATAGTGTTTGATTTATTTGTTCTGTCTTACGGTCTCGAGAGTAAAGTGTCATATCAGTGTTGAACACACAGAATCTCCAGCGACTCAGAGCAGACTTGACAGAGCCAACAGATGGAGATAAGGAACGTGCGCCCCGGAAGTTTACCCGACAGAGAGGTTAGACTCACCCAGTAGAAAAGTGACCTGTCACGCTCTGGCACGCAAAATCACAGCAAGAACACAGGCACTGGGAACTCGTTGTACCTGACACCCAATAAACGTGGTTGAATATTTCGTGCCCTTATTAAATGACTAATTAATGTGCTGTTGCTCAAAGTATTTAACTGTCAAGTATTGGTCATCATTCCTCATCAGTTTCCATAGACATTTCCCCCCCAAAAACAATGCATGATAACATCAAATAAAAAGCGTTCCTATTATAGGGATGTGGAAAACACAATAGCCTATTTAATGATATGTAAATACTACACTAAATACTGACAAAGTATTAAAATAATTATGTGTTGAAGGGGTTTGTGAGTAGGGGATAAATATGTGTTTGTGTGTATGTGTTGAAGGGGTTTGTGAGGGGATACATGTGTGTACTTTATGTGTGTGTATGTGTGTGTGCCTCCCAGATTTCTCCACCTGTTCCGCATGAGGCAGCAGGACAAGCCATCCACCAGCTTTCAGAATCAGAACCAGAATCAGAATTCGGTTTATTCGCCATGTATGTTATACAAACACAGAATTTACTGTGGCAGGGAGGTGCAAAACACTAAACATATACAGATCTTAAATTAAGTAAAAGTACAAAGGTTTAACTATTTCTAAGAACTAAACAATCTAAGAATACAAAAATTTTAATATAAAATTAAATATATATAAAAAGAATAGAATGAGCAGCGTGAATGGTCAACATAGTGCAATCGGATACTGAGATAAGCAATCGGATACTGAGATAAATTCCCTGACCTCGGATACTGAGATAGATTCCCTGACCTCCTCCCCTTTCACAGCTGTATCTGGGCAGGCCATGCCGTGTAAGGTTGAACCATGTCTCATCCAGTTCGTCACCTCTCTGACATCTGTGTTTGTGTCTGTGTGAATGTGTGAGTGCCAATGTGTTGAAACTGAATAAACGCCTTGAAATGAGAGGGCGGTAAGCGGGGCGGAACTGGTGTTGTCACTCTCTCTTTCTCTCTCTCTCTCTGTCTCTCTCTGTCTATCTCTCTCTCTCATGCTCACACATAGACCCCACTGAATTGACACCCTCACCAACAGAAGTGGTTCACAGTCCTGTGATCATCCATACTTTGTTTGGACCCTGTCACCTGTCACTTTTGGGCATGTCGTGTGTGTGCGTTTCTCTTTGTCCCTGTATACCTTTGCATGCATGCGTACTGTATTGATGTGTTTGTTTGCCATGTGTGTGTTTGTCTTAAGATGAACTATACCTGGCAGCTGTGACATTTTGGCTGTGTGAGGTGTGTACCAGCTGACTGGGTCCTATCGTCAGTTCTCTCCCAGAAATAAAACCTCTGTCTGTGTTTTGTTGTTTGTCATCTGTGGTTTACGACTGGGACATGCTGCATACTGTAATTTAGTATCCTTCCAGGGACATGGGTGTTCCCTCTCACACACACACATGCACATGCACTCTCACACACTCGTGCGCACACACTTTGTTTAGTCCCTATCTTCTGTCACCTGCGTTCATGACATGTGTGTGTTTCCGTTTTAGCCTCTGTCCTTTCGACTTTTTCCACATCCCGTTTCACTCATCTCCATACAAAGTTGACTTAGTTGTTCTGTAAGTCTAGCAAAGAAAAACTCTAAGCTGTCTGAAGCTCTTAGTTATTTCGCATCCAGAAGTCATGAAAGAGGACAATGGGGTGTTCCATATCAACAGTATACACACAGGGCATTTTCCTGGTACCTGCTGAGGTTCCTGGAGACAGCTTTGACCTACCTGTCCCAGCTTGTTGTGGAGCATAGTTTCATTGTCTAACGCATCAGATTGGGTTCCAACTATATGTTCTCATTTAATAACAGGGGTGTCAGGTGGCTGAGCGGTGAGGGAAGCGGGCTAGTAATCAGAAGGTTGCCAGTTCGATTCCCCGGCAGTGCAAAATGACGTTGTGTCCTTGGGCAAGGCACTTCACCCTACTTGCCTCGGGGGGAATGTCCCTGTACTTACTGTTAGTCGCTCTGGATAAGAGCGTCTGCTAAATGACTAAATGTAAATGTAACAGAAGTGAATCCTTTGTGTGGCAATGCTGCTGTTTACGATTGCAACATGTACTGTAGTTGGGAACGTTGAAAATGTTTCCACAAACACACACACAACCCCCCCCCCCCCCCCCTATGACCGAAAATATTTTGCGATAAGATGCATTCCAGTCCCTCAGAGTTGCTGTCAGCACAATGGTTTGATGAGGTCCAGAATCCTGAAGATCTGTGATGGCGAGAAGTCCTGTTTGTTTGTGCTTGGTTGCAATCCCGGTTCTCGCTGCTCACTAGCTTAAACCGCCCACCATCCGGGCCAGGAAAGACTGCATGGCTCCCTAGTGTGTGAGGTTTAGGCTTGGACTGGTGTGTTTGCTGTTTCCCACGTTGTTGGAATTCAACACTCTGCTGTTTACTGAACCCCATGTGGCCTCTGCTTCCCTGTCCCACTCTCAACACCAACATGCAGCATTTACATTTAGTCATTTAGCAGACGCTCTTATCCAGAGCGACTTACAGTAAGTACAGGGTCATTCCCCCGAGGCAAGTAGGGTGAAGTGCCTTGGACACAACATTATTTTGTACTGTCAGGGAATCGAACCAGCAACCTTCTGATTACTAGCCCGATTCCCTAAGAGCTCAGCCACCTGACTACCTACCTGCACTGGACACAAACAAACTGCCAATGAATAAATAGATCAAATTGTGTTGCTATCTAATCTGTTACCACATTGTGATTTGGGATGCTAGAACACACGGAAGGCAAATACTTAATCGTTTGTATGTTTTTCTTTATGGAAATGTGCCCTTATTTGAAAGAAGTCTAAAATGTGCCAATCCATTTCAATAATAATATAAAGATGAGAATGAAGAGTTTTAATTCAAAATACTTTTGCCATAACAGATGTACTCCCCCTCCATTGTCTCCACCTGTAATCCTACACTTACTGGGCAAATGTTTTGTAATGTCATGCACTGCTAATGAAATTTCATGTACTTGTCATTCGGCACACTGCATGCATAAATCATCGCTTCTAAAAATAACTCCAATGTTGAAATAAGAAAGTAGTCTGGTAGTTAACGTGCTGCACTGTCGGTTGACAAAGCAATCCTCTTGACACAAATCAATCCATGTCCTTGTGACTCTGGACTGCAAGCTTTACTGTACGGCCATCAAGGACTGAGTTTTCATAATCTTTTATTTTACAGCTGACAGTGACGATACAATGCATAAAACTAAAGAATACATCTCAAGGAAAATGCTACCAAGTTGATGAGGTGCATGCAAAATTGGAATTTTCTTCATCTTTCTATTTCATTTTTGTTTTTGTTTACTTCCTTCCATCGGTACAGCCAGATGGCAGAGCGAGAACCCTGCAGTCCTCTTCCTCCTCCTCCTCTTCATCGACTCACATTTGATGGGCATCCTGCTACCGAGTTTTAAGGAGGCCGTATGTTTACAAAATGACATTTGCGACAAAATAAATGTTTCAAATAGCAAGCTGATATTCTGATAGGGATGAGTGTCACAATAATGTATAATTATAGTGTTTGTGTGTGTGTGTGTGTGTGTGTGTGTGTGTGTGTGTGTGTGTGTGTGAGTGTGTATTTCTAGTGTAATCTTATTAAATGACGGCTGTCCTTTAATCACAGCGTATTCCCTTCTGCGAGGTTGCTCTGCTTCATACAGTTATATTACAATACAGATATGTTTTCACTGTGAAAACGATTTCAATACAAATGGCAATGTCAAGACTTTTTCACAATGCGATCTGAAATATCCCACTTTATGTTTTTCCCACCATGTGTGAATTCAAACAGGAAGGACAAACCTGTTGTACATTTTGGATTGAAACAGGTTTTTTTGTCTGTTAATTTTTTTGTCTGTTTTTTTTTCTGTCTCTCAATTTTCTATCATCTTATCCTAATATTGTCTTTGTCTTCAATGATGAGGAATTCCGATCAAAGTTTTCCCCTTCTGATAATACTTTAGGGAATTTTCAAACGTCGGGAAGTATGGCTGTAATGCCCCAAGATTTGTTCTCCCTGAAAGAAATCATAGAGTAAGAATATATTAACTACAGAGCAACCTGGCTTTATGGGGTCTGCAATTACTCTTATTTCACTTTAGGTGTACTAAAATAATATGCATATATCACTGTATGCTCAGAAGCATTCCTTCGATTTCAATTTTAAAAAGTAGCCATGTTCATGCATTAAAAAGCCATTTTCATGTTGTTGTTTTGACTACAGGGTTTAGATGCAAATCCATGGGGCATTACATTACAACTAAAAACATCAGAAAATAGGAAATTTAAATTAAAAATGGAAGCAAAAATGTGGAAAGTTTTTAATCGCTCATCAATAATTGAATGCTAATTCATTTGCTGATGTGATAAAAGAAAACGTAGTATTTAGGAAACAAACACAAAAATGGCAAGTGTAATGAAAAATAAAACTCAGTTAAAGCAAAGTATTTTTATTCACACAAATTTAATAAGATATATAACAACCGTTTGGTCCATAAATATTTAAGGAGAAATAGCTTCTATACACCATCTTTATCAAGAAACAGGGAAACATGGACAATCTTGATAGAACACTTACTGTACTCAACTATCAACACGATGATCAATATATAAGATTCTTGGATTTACCAACTATATCTCAAAGAGTGCACAAATGCTTTCTATGACATCGCTGCCCCCTTTGAACAGGATACACCATAAAAAGATCTTCAGATATAAGATGCAAAACAGTACAAAACTAGTGTGGCGTCGAGAGGATGTGAGTCAGTCAACAAACAACACATAAATCCTGAATTTCACAACCTTTCTTCCAAGTTATAGCATAAGGCACATAGTAGAACTGAGTTAGGCATCCACTTTTTGAAGCAGATCTAGAGTAACACTTTGTTCTACAATAGAACAAACTGTGACACAACAAAATGTTTTTAGCCACCCCAGTAAATATTTGCTCACTATCTCTCCTCTCCTCTCCACTTCCAGCCAGAAGAATAATGGTTTTGGTCTGTTCAGTGGCAATTGTCTGTTAAGAAAGGATAAAAATGGCCCAAAACGATAGAAACAGGGAGATTGATGTTTCTTCTTACTGGCTACCTGTAACAGCTTGACTTGGTCTGAGGTCAGCTGACAGGCCTGCTGCTCTACTCTGAAGCATCTCTCTTCCTCCCTCCAGTCTTCTCCAAAATTACATTGTTACCCTGAGCAACGTGATAATAATGCACTTTCGCTGGGCGGCTTGTTGTCACTGTGCAATTGAATTGATCCGTAATTCCACGGGCACACTGATTTGAATATCGTGAATCAATGAACAGATTTGTAAAAGTGCTCGTATGATGTAAACAATCTATTAAATAGTGCCCCGCTCACTGTGGTCCAATCAGAATTTCTCTTTTGTTTTCTTGTTGAAAGCTGTCTCTAATATCTATGTGACTCCACTACAGGTTGAACAGTTACCACTGTACAGATGGACAGATTTACTCAGCTCTTAAAAATTCTATCACAGTTGAGGTGTCAAAACAAAATGCATGTTGAAGTTGTAGCATTTACTTAGCATATGAGTTGTAATGTTTGGGTTCATTTTTTAAGTTTAACATTTATCTCGGTGTAATAGGTCTGTGGCCTATTACATCTGGGCCTAAAGGCTGAAACAGTCTGAAGATAGATCTGGGTTTTCAGTTACATTTAATAGCACATTCTGCAAAATCTTTCAATATTTCCCCCGTGTAAGGAAAGATACGGATTTGCACATACACAAATTACTTAGGGTAAAAATTCAAATGATTTGAAATCAACTTGTAAATGATACAGAAAGTATTTGAAACTGCTAAACTGTATCTCTTTCAAATCATGACGACAAATGAAATAAAATGAGGTACAATGATCCGATTTCTTCAACAAAATAGTTCCACTTGGGGTCTGTCCAAGATTGTTGAACCCTTTTAGTTAAATTTTCAACACCGTCCACATCCAAATGTCCCATTCGCAAATCAATCACTGCTCTCTGTATTTCACTACAGACTCAGCTGCCAAGCGTTTGCAAATGCTACACATCAAAATAATTTCTTTGTATTTAAATGTTCTTGTTGTGTGTACAGCACAGTACTCTCTATTCCAATGAGCTGTCTCTGGTTTCTTAAAGGTGTCATTTCAACAACAAAAAGAAAAATCCAAAATCGAGTCGAGAACAAAAACAATGAATCTGCTAGAGCTGACGTGTTAGAAAAGGTTTGTCAGAGTAGTTTGTGAAGGGCTCCCCGAATCATGGCTGTCCAAGCTAGAGGTCACGGAGGTCACTACTGTGATTGAGGGATTGGTCAGGTCTGTAAGAGTGGCCGCGCTGGAGGGGGGGCTCAGTGCTCCGCTGTCGGATGAGGGTGGAGGGAGAGAGGAGCCGTCTGCCTTATCAACACCCCCATTCTCCTGTCGCAAAACGTTCCTTCTGAATTTGGCTCTTGCGTTTTGGAACCAAACCTGCAAACCAATTCCCAATGGCTTTACTTTTGTTTATGTCTTAGTCTTAAAGAAAATAATTATCAAATTATGCCTCTCCTGCTTTTCTCTACAATACAATGGTTACGTATTTGGTTGATATCACAATGTGCTTAATTAACTAAAAGATTCTCCACAGTTCAGTACAATAGGTAGATTAAAATGAAATAGGCTGCTGGTTTCCTCCCCACAATTTTGGTCTTAAAGAGTAGTATTTTTATTTAAACAATAGTAATAATTACCAACTGTGCTTGCTAGTCGGATATTTGACCTGTGGGAATTATTGTGAAAATGTTGCTTTCACCACAGCATTTTTTGTTTGAACACTATTTTTTTGTGCACTCTCTGCATATTAACATGAACTGCACTAATCACCCTCCAAGAGTTTTGGAAGTCCCCCATCCTGTCCTTCATAAACACCCCTAGCCTTCAACCCCCTTCAGATCTGCACAGAAGACCAAACACCCCCTAGATACAAAACCAATGGAAACGGAGGACCAAACTAAGCAGAAAAGATGACTTCGATGGATTTGAATGTCATGATCAAATAAGAGTGTCATGAAACAGGGGGGGACAGGGGTGACAGTGACGAGACGGTCAGCAATGGCTGCTTACCTGCAGAACTCTTTTGGTGAGGCCCGTCTTCTGGGCCAGCTGCTTCAGGTCCTTGGCGTCAGGGTTGTGGTTGATGGCAAAGTAAGACTTCATGGTGCGGAGCTGGTGGTGCTTGAAGGAGGTACGCATGCGCTTGGTCTTCTGTGAGGGAGGGTAGGACTGCTGGTCACGGTCCAGATGATCGGCCTCGTTCTCGTTACAACCTGGGAGAGGGAACGCCAAGAGGTTTGTCAGGAAAACAAGCCAGTAAGGAGCAAACCAACTGCTTGTTAAGGGTTAGGGTTCAAGGTGCGGTGGGGGGGGGGGGGGGGGGGGCTTCATAAATGAATGGGACCCCATTGTGATTTAGCATTTTACAATAATGTTTGATTTATTTCCTTCATCTTATTAATTATTTTAAGCCATCGATGAATTTAGGACTGATTGAAGTGGAATTTAGGGGAAAGGCCATCATGCTCCATATTTTAAACAGATTAGTTTTGTTTATAAAATAACTTTTATAAGCTTAAAGAGAACACAAAATATTAGAAATGTGTAGTGAAAAAAAAGGACAACAAGCACAAAATAAAACTTTTCAAAACATATCAAGACATATTAATACAATTTATTAAACAATAGTAATTGTTATAGCTCAATTTTTTTGCCTATTTTAAACAAAGTATAAGTTATGGTAGGGGTCAAACCTAGTCCCAGATGGATGTGTCAGCTTATATTTTGGACATAAAATTTCTGTTTCTGTCCAAGCGTCTGCTGTGTGTCTAAAATTATATTTCCACGATGTCTACGTTAGCAAATGAACACTGATTTGTATCAAAAAGTCATTTTTGAGCAGTTGACAGTGCGTTACTTCCATTCCGAAACAATCCACCAGGGGTCTCTACAAGTAAGCAAGCAAGCACGGAAAAGACAGCAGGGTTGGAAATTGAGCTCTGGAGTTAAAGCCTCATGAAAACATAAGGAAATGTTGTCGTTCTCAGTGGCAAGAAACACAGGATATGCTCAATGCTGCTACCATAAAAACAGCCATTTTAAGCAGATAAATAAGATAAATTATGTAGGATGTATATAGACCATAATGTTTATGAACAATGTCAGAACTTGTCCGATGTTTTATTGGAGAAATAATTAACCACAGATCACTTGATCAGATAGGTTGTTCGGTCGGTAGATTAATTGAACACCCGGTTGTTTTAAACTATTCGTTGGGTGGGGTAATATGGTGATGTGTCCCTGGCCTTTTATAGTTGTGCTATATAATTATTTTGACGAACGAACTTGAACAAAATGTTCAGTTTGAAAAAAAGAACTTGTATATGTTTGATTACTGACCTATATTAAAATATGATAAATAAAATGCATTGCCCCGACAATTACAAAGTGTAGGCCTATAATCATAATTAAATATTATACATAATTTGAACGTGTGAGTCGTTCAGAATCATTTTGTTCTCCTAAATAATTTAGCGACATTTGACAAACACCCCGTGTTCATTTGAGATCGGATTCATTGTAGGCTAATCCTTTGCCTCGGCGTCTGAGAACTGTGCTGAGAACTGAGTATGATTCAGAACTAGTTGGAGGCCAGGGATTCCAACGTCACCTTCAATTAACGAGAAACAATTAACACGCAGATTGCCCTTATTCGTCTCTATTCATGAAGAACAGAAGGAACTTGGCACACAATGCCAAACTTTCTCAACCGGATAGTAATTGTAAAAAGGAGCAACAAAAGAGACGTTGCTGGGCTGGATTCTAACCTTCAGCGTCTGAATGCCATTTTCAACCTAAAATTAACAGTAATGTAGGCTATATAACGAGTATTTGTGCCGAGGCAATTTTCCCCATAGACAGACAATCGAAAGATTACACGTTTAGCGGCGGTGCATTTAAGCAACGATAGCAAATTACCGTTGTACCCCCTGCACGTGCGTAGGTCACCAGTTCACGTTCATGTGTATAGCCATGTTACGCATTCGATGACCTAATATGACTCTTAATTATAAACACCGATCGAAAGGCTGGGGAAATGAGGTCAGTTTTCGATTGAAGTAAAGCTATTCCTGCTGGTAGAGATGGTGGAGATAGGTTTTACTAAAGTCCAGGCCTGGACATTTTTAGCGACGCATAATGACGCTGACATGTTTTCACCTCAACATAGGCCGAAGACAGCCTATAGCTTATTTCAGACAGTTCTTAAATCTTAACAATGCACAGAACTAAGCAACATCTGTAGTGTGACATTCCCAAATGATGCTCGCTGTATCGCGTATAAGCCTACATTTTGAGCTGTTAGGAAACATTGCCTTGAGTGTACAGATTGTTCACAGCATCTCAAGTCCTCAACCAAGGCCCTCACCTGAGTTGTAGCTGGCAATATCTATCCCCATGGCGGGACTTTTCCTTTTCCGCGGCCTTCCTTTCTGGGCTGTGCCGGTACCATTGAAGTAAGGCAGAGACAGGCCTGCGCCCTTCCCAGCCAGCTCAGCGTAGTTGAGTTGCGGATGGTAGTCCCCTTGGACCAGAGTCTCGAAGTGGACTCGGCAGTACACCAGGCTATCCTTCATACCGAAGTGGTCGCCCGTGGTGAGGGTCTTGTTGCACGTGGTGCATGTGAAGCAGCTGAGATGGTACACCGAATCCCGCGCCCGCATAACCATCTCCGACGCAGATATCCCGAGATGGCAACGTGCGCACCTTTGCACGGAGAACCTTCTGAAACAATGACACAACTGTTTAAAATTAAGCTTAGAGAATCTTTAGACCGCATCCGTAATCTAGACGCACACATAGCCTATATTTGTATTTTAATCTGTTAATGATTAACCTATACTCCACACACTGTGGTTTATTTTTCAATAGCCTGGAAGGACATCTGGCAAATAATTTCCTATAGGTCTTTTTTGTTGTTGTTTAAGTAGGCCTATTCAGTGGATTAAACAATGACCAAACTAATATATGCCTACATTGCCTAAAAAAATTAGCTTTTGGATGTATTTTGCAGTATGTGAGTGTCTATCTGTCGGAGAGAGAGAGAGAGTGAGAGAGAAAGAGAGAGAGAGAGAGAGAGAGAAAGAGAGAGAGAGAGAGAGAATGTGTGTGTGTGTGTGTGTGTGTGTGTGTGTGTGTGTGTGTGTGTGTGTGTCAGCGTGTGTATCATGTGTTTGTGCCAGAATGTGTTTGTGTCAGTGTGTATGCTAATGTTGTTAAATAAGCTACATGATAACATAAACATAACATTATTTTTCTTACCTGTAGTAATCCTCTTTGCAATAGATGCTCCCATCCTTTGCAAAACACGTTAGCTCCGACTCCAGAGCCAGTTTACATTCACAGCATTTGAGACACCGTAGGTGCCACTGTTTATCCACGGCAAGGAGGTAGTATCTATCCGAGATTTTACCCCCGCAACCGGCACACAAGGCAGGCTTCTCTGGGCTCATAGAAGGCATTGTCTGGAAAACAGACACGAAAAAATTAAATATAATGTAAGACTCTACACATACATATTGTTAGGCCGTTGAATTGTAGCTGTCATAATTCAATAGTCAAATTGTACAGGCCTGGTATAAATGTATTTGTCTTATAAATTTGGTAAACGGTACAGACTATTGTGTACCTGAGAGACTCATCCTATCTGACAAAGTTAGGCAAACCCACATAAATTACGTTTTGCTGAAAAATTATGTATCCAGAGAAATCCAATGAAACATAAGATACTTCTATAGGGCCCAATTGCAGAGATTAGGCCTACATTTCCTTACAGTTATGTGTTCTCTAAAAGTACCATAAGGATCTTACAAATAATATCGGTCTAACACAAGAACAAACAACAGTTATACATTAGGCCTACTGTCGTATTAATAATACAAATTGTCTAGTGTTGATTATACTCACAATAATTGCATAGGCCTATCTGGCTCATAACTAAGACTAAAACTGCAAAAAAGTTAAACTGATTTTTTTTTTAATGAATACCATTAGACTTAGGCCTACCACTAAGCATACTAATATTAACACCATTACTATTAATATTACGGTGCTGTTGTCTTTTTTTTTTTGCATTGATCTAATTCGTAATTTGTTTTAATGAGATATCTAATACATTTCATAGACAGTTAGTAGCGAACTTAATCAGAAATGTAATTTCTGTAAGAGGAAAATATAGGCTATACCAAATAAGGTCAATTTTTTTGACCTTTTTTATAACATGCAGAATCTGATTCTGAAAATATTGTTCGGCTATGAGACGTAATTGTTGACATACTCCCTATAGCCTCAGTGAAAACTAAAATGAAATAGAACTTATATGAACTGGCAAAAACTGTCCTTAGACGTCCACTGAAAACAGTAGCCTATCTCTAGGCTTTTCTGATTTATTTGAAAATCAACAATTATCTTGGAGGCGATAAAATGCAAGTCTGCTTTACTCTTACCGATTCTCTACCATTTAGCTGCACGCCTTTAGCCAGACGCGAGTCCGTTTTAGACCTCCTCTCCATCTCCTCCATGATTCCTTGGATATGATCCCCGGAGATCCCGTGGAAAAGCATGACTCCTGGATGCAATGTGCAACTGCTCGCTTCTGCCTTGCAGCCCACAACTTCCATAAACAGCGTTGCGCCCCGGACTCTCAGCGCATCCGACTGACTCTGAGGCGAAAGAGGCACACACACACTAGTTCTCAACTCAGCTCCCCTCAAATGCCAAACTAAAAAAGGTTACAACTCGGTGGAAGAGAAGTGGGAACACCGTGGTGACTAGGACAGCTTTCCCCTCCGTTATAGTCAAAAAGGTAGTCCAAATGGTACGACAGTCAGTGAAAACGTTGTAATTGTTAAAACTGCAAAAAATATATGTTTTTGTTTTCTCTAGACAGTCCCACCGATGTCTCGTTAGGGTTCCGTGTGCTTGAAGGTCAGGTTGTGACTGCCTGAATTTGAGAGCCGTGTCCTATTTGTGAAGAGAGCAAAAGCCTGCCCAGTTTGGATAATTTGGTAGGAGGAGTTCTCCCTCTCTCTATTGCCACTGATTTCTATTCACCAACAAAGAGCTGTCACTCTTCTTTCAAACCCCCGGTGCTGGCTGCGCGAGCATGGAGAAGCACTTTTTGGTATTGACATTTTCATTATTTTTAATTCCATTTGGTTAAAAAAGAACTAAGAAACCAGTCAGGTAGGAGTGGTCGAATTAGCAGAGCTTGTATTTAACGGTTTTATAAATATAGTTTGAAACATTTTCGATTTATGAACATGATGACATTCGTTTTTCCTATGTTTGGATTATAGTTTTCAGTATTGGGTTAGCCTATGTTCACCTGTAAGTGATAGGATACATTTCCCAAACGTTTCAATGTATTTAGAATGTAATCGTTGCTGCAGTTGGTTTGAACTTGCATGTTAGCCCATAACGTCCTTAGAATTAAACTATTACTTGCAAAATTAAATACAGTGTGCTGTGTCACTCCATATAGAGTTTGATAACGTATAAAAACTCTTGTTTGTGTGTGTGTGTGTGTGTGTGTGTGTGTGTGTGTGTATGAGTGTGCGTATGTGTGTGTGATGGATAGGCTGTTGGGTGGGGCAGTTCAGTTTACATTAACCCAGAAATAATGTAGCATTGGTTTACAAAACATGGCCTCAATTAATTAAAACTCAACGCATAAGCATATACAATTGCAATAGACACTTCAGGCAACGTAATGTAAAATGAGTAGGCTATATGCCTTTTTTAGTATAAAAACAAAAACTGAAGACCAACACTCTGGTGTCGTGTTAATCTATCTGTAAACGAGACGCATGCTTCCATTCAATCCGTTAGAGCTGTAATTAGGGTAACCATTAAAACTAGATCAATGCTCTCAATGAATAGGCCTATACTCTAGTAGACACTAATGGATACCGACTGTCTGTTAATTAACATATACCTGGTATTTTATTGAAGAGGTTATTGGATAATAAAGTAAAGGACTTGATTATTGCTTAGCGTTGGAATGGCAATTGATTAGCTTTACAAAATTAAATATATAATTTTGCTCAATTTTCTCCATAGTCTGTATAGGCAAAAAAATCTGGATGTTGTGACTGAATTACAGTAGCCTAGGCCTAGGCCTTTTTTAGGATTTTTACCAAATCCGTACAGACAATAAAAAAAGTCATTAAGAAATAAAAGTTTATGTTGGTTTGCCTTAAAAAATAACAAAAGATGACTTGTTCGTTTATGCCCCGATAGAAAAAAATAGGCAATTATGGTGCCGGAGGTGATAATATAATCGTCAAATCCAATAATTTTAGGATGTGTTACATGTTCATTTGTTCCCAAGGTCAGAAGTCGTGTATTTAATTAGGTCCTCTAGATAACGCCATTTGGAAACGGCTAAACCTTCGTCAAGGTGGATCCGCTGACAGCACTAGACTTCATTTGCGCTCCGTCAGTTTCTTACCACCAACCACTGAGTGGAAACAAGACACACAGGACTTCTTTTTACTTAGACAAAGAAAACAGAAGCGCCAGAGGAAAGTGATTCCAGCTCACTCCATGTGACATTTGCGAGTATATTTCGTGCAAGACACATGCATACAGCCGAGGCTACGACCCCAGTCCACTTTGATACGTATTTGATCATGTTTGTACTGGTAGGCCTACTGTGTAAGGCTAATTACAACGTGAGCTGATTTTTTTACTCAGAAAGGTTTGACTTCAGAATTCAAAATGTTCCCTAAACCCTAGAAGCGTTTGCCTCTGTAGCCTGCAGCAATGACATTTCATTGAAATGAAGAGGGATTAAAACGTGTCAGTGTGTGCACGCGCGTTCCATGTGTTCAGATGAGAAGGTAGCCTAAATTAACGTATTTAAATGTAAATGTACAATGTTTTGTACACACCCAACAATAGGAGAATATAAAATATAGACTTGTCATTTGCCTTGTTAGATTGCGGTTTCTAACTTTTAGGTTTAGGACATTAAATTGAGCAGTTAACCCTAATTTAATGCATAATGTCGCCTTGATTTTTGAGAAAATGCCCATTGACCGTGCAGTATCAGTCATATTCTGTCTAATATATTCTTATCAGTTGCCCATTTTTGTTTTGATTGAGCCTATGACAGTAGAACTAGAGGCTCGTGTGTCATAATGTTTTATCAGGGGGAAAAAACGTCATTTTCATTTTAAAATGGTTCCTTCAGTTAAATTTGGGTTGAAGTCGGAAGCAATTTAAAATATTCCGACAAGTTCTATTCTCGTCCACTGTCATTGCCTTTCCTCTGCAGCCTGCTATAGGCCATACTTTGCAGAAAATCAGATGCACTAGCTTACAGTCCACTGTAGGCAAACCGTGCAGTGTCTTATCAATTCCAACCTTGATTTTTTTCCAAATCAAAATGTTGACCATGAACACTGTATTCAAAACAACACCGGATAAAATCCATGACGCGCCTCAAAAGTGACTTTCTGCCTTAATCCTTCATATGTCTGAGTGGGCTACATCATGTAGATCATCCTAACTTTGTTGTTTTTCTATCACTTTCTATTTCTTCTATTTCTTGCCCGTGTTTATCAATCTATTATTTGTCATCGTGTGACAGAAAAGATGCAAATGAAGCCTAAAATGTTGCTTACCTGTAACTGGAGTCACGTCGTCCGTGTAGCCTAAAACGTCTGTCGAGAAAGGCGGTTGAACTGTTGACTGG
>NC_090076.1:7388910-7403910 GCF_038355195.1 Osmerus mordax | reverse complement strand
GCGACAGAATTCTGCGGCAGACACATTCACTCATCCCGACGCGGTTTACCCGATCAAGCGGAGACAGCCAAGTATGTGTGGCAGGTTCGGAGAGAACGCCCAGGGGCACTGAGCTGCCTCTTGCCCACAATGCCATACCAAAAAAATAATATATATATATATAACTCGCTGTTTAAAACATCACTTGTACAAGCTGAGGCAGACCTATACTCAGGTTTAGGGTGACCTTATAGTTTACTCTCAGGGCTCTCAACTTAAAATCCTTTCAAAAAATGGTGATATGCTGTGTGAGTGTTTGTGTGTGGTCGTCTACTACTGAACAGTGTTGTGATGAGTTCATTAGGCTGAGACTCAGGAGAGGAGCCAGGGGGGAGATATGAGAAGCTCAAGGTTTGCCAGGAGGCTGAGTAGCAGGCCCAGTGGGAAGGAGGCCCGTTGATGTCCATGGCATGTTTGTTAACAGACTGATTCTATCAAGTGATGTAAAGCCAAGCCTGAACTGTAACCTTTGACCTTAACTATTCTTTACTCTTCATACAGGCAAGGGGTTCACAGTTCAGAAGACAGTTTTTTTTCTTTCTAATGAAAATAATTCAAAAAATATACATTTCTGTAAGCCTGTTTGCACATTTGAAGAAGAAGAAGAAAAAAAATGAAGAAAAATCAAAGATCACATTCCTTGCCTACAGTGCACTGCTTATGTGGCTATGGCTTCTACGACTTGTATCTTCCGGGCAGACCCAAATGAACTCTGTATTTCCATCCACAACATATACTCCCACAACAGTAGTAAACAACCAATAGTTTCAAAATCAGGCATTTAGGCTACTGTGGAAAGAAACACCATTGTACTTGAATCGTCAGAGATATTCAGAAAATACATTTCACAATGAAACAAACACAAATGGCTCCCGCACAGGTTTAAGAGGATCCAGCAAGTAAAGCGTTCGCCAGAACAGCCTCTTTTGAGACATAAATCACTCAGAGCTTCACAGGAGGTGCTATTGCACACACAAGACTCTGTATTTCATCATGTTTATGCAGTCTGAAATGACTCTGAAAGTAGTCCAAAATAACAGGAGCAGTACACAGACTACACCGACTCTGATGCACGATTCTCAAAACAGGCAGAAGTCATCTCAAGGATCTCTCAACAATCTCTCTAGACATAAAATAAAGAATTGAAGTGTTTCTTCATCGCGGGGTCTTTCACGTTTACTTGGCCGTACGGACACTGGGGGGAAAAGGAAGTGATACAAGCGGTTGATTAAAACACATGAAGAAGAAGCCACAGGCAGATGATGGAGGGCAGCTCTAACAGGGGTCCGACAGTGGCGGCTGGACGGTTTATTACCGGTTATGTGTGTGGACTGGAGCAGAACGTGAACCCAGAACTCACATGTCGGCAGGCGGTGCCACAGCACTTTCCCCTCTGGAGGTGGGCATACTCGGTAAACACTTTGTACCCACTGGAAGAGTCAATGTACGTCCGCTTCTTAGCCTGGATGCGCACGCACGCACACACACACACACACACACACATGCCCACACACACACACACACACACACACATGCCCACACACCGGTCCAGACACGCATGCACACAGACAGAAACATATTAACAGATTGTGTTGGGTCATGAGTGGAGAGAAGACATGGCCCTTAGCATGGAAACAGATGTAAAAAACGGTCTGGATGTTGTCAATTCTGTATTGTTAACATTACTGAAAGATGATACTGTGCCAGATGCAATTATTACATTTTCATGCATTTAACCTTCATTTATTCAGTTCACTCAAAATATTATACATATGTCAACATGACTAGCTTTAGGTTCGGTTGTGGTAGAACTCACCAATATGAGAACATACCCCTCGCCGTGTGAAAGTACAATGAACTAAAGCCAAGCATTTTGAAGTTTTGAAAATGCCACCTCTCAGTCTGTTTCCGACAGAGAGCCCACTAGTTAGGGCTTTGACAGGCCATAAAGGGAGAACGGCCTGAGGCACTTGGGTGACAAGGCCTGTCATTTCGCATGGCGTCTGAGGGGCACATAGTGAGGCTGGCTGGCTGCTCTCCCTCTTGGCTTCTTCCACACAGGCCCACTGCACTCTTCAAGTCTGGCCCAACCTGCATATCTCGCACTACAGCATGGTCAAATATTTACTACAGAGACAACCCCAAAGGCATTCACCAATGACACCTTGTACCAGCCCAGGATGTAGACTGTGAGAGGGTGAGCGAAGGGCTTAGAAGGCTTGGGAAGTAACTAGTTTCCCCACAAATTTTTCACGATTGCGTTTTTACAACGCAAATGTGTATACAAATTTGAAAGGTTTCATGATAACCCATTCAAAACTCCCAACTTGTATAAGGCATTTATAGACGATGTGCAGGGTATTTTATCACATTGAAAGTTATTTGAATGTATTATCTATAGCTTCTAGGCAAAATATGTGTGCAATGACAGCCTGCATTAATTCAACTCGAAGTTACACTAATGGGGAACGAAAGAGTAGGAACCAATTCTTGATAATGTGAGCGAAGGAAGAATGTATACAGTAGCACAATCTCTATTAGCTGTGTCACGGGCAGTGTCTCCGAGTCTTACCTCACATGCTTCTCGGTGTCGTTTATGTATTGTCATATGTTCCTCTGACAACTCTGTGCTTGTGAAGTCGTTTAATGTTGTGTTGCTGTTTGCCACTGATTCTCTGTCTGGTTCATTGTTGCCACTTTTAGCTTGTAATGCTCCGCTAGTGCATACCAGACGCTTGGAGATGTGTTGCGAGATCTGTTGTGACATGGCTGCAACAGTTCGTTCAAAACGTGTGCAAATGTTCAATCCGGAGGTTAATATTTTAAACTTGACCTCAGCCACATAACGTTGTGTAAAAAAAGCGAACATATCACGTGTAGAAGGCACTTACAGTAAGCTAAACAGTGTAAGTTCTCTAAATCCATCGAGTTCAAGGCATTGCGTGAAAAAACCTACAAAGCCGATTTCCCAGTAACCAGTAAGAATAACCACACTATAACAGGCTACTTGAAGAATTAATACAAGCTAGACTCGTTTGCAAGTCAGATGATATCAAATCGTCTAGCCTGCTTCCTCTGTCCTTGTCACACACAGAATGTAACCAACCTAAGTCGTGTGATTTACTATTGCGCCCCTACTGTTTCAAATGGTGTGTTGCGGTTATGGCTGGTTCATAATTATCAATGTAACATTACCTCAAATTAAACTTAATTTGCGGGTAATGTTGATGTCAGGTCAGTGGCTCAAAATGTGATATGGTAGTATGAATAGTTTAATAATAACCTTAGAGTGAAAGCGAATAGTAGCCTATGGGAACGATACAAAATTAACAAATGTAAACTGATTAATATAGCCTAAATTGATAGAAACGGTTTCAAATATGTCCACTGCAGCCATGTAGCCCAGTGGATAGAGGGGACATCAGTATGGTAGCTTGAACCGACCAAAGGGTTGGTAAATGGACATGTGTAGATGATTAGTCCTTTCAAGGTTATCTACCGCTTTAAGCCATACATGTTGGAGTGGCTACTCTGACTAATGAAATATGACACGTACACTAGAGTGACGATGTTGGGTTAATTCACCCTCAGACCAATTACACATTGGGCAAAATTTGAATTAGCCTAATGTTGCTCATGGCACCGTCAGATGAGTCATTGACAAAATAGTTACACTTAATTCACGATATTAGATATTAGCCTATTAATATGTAGAGTATCCTGTCGGTGGAAGACAAAGTTTGGAGAGACTAGCTGAACTTCAACCAACATAACAGTGACGTGTAAATAACCCCTTGGAACTCTTGATATCATAATATCGTTGCATTAATATAACTCCGTGATATCCTCCGTTTTATAAGCTACATAAGAAGACAACACATGAAGACAGTGGCTTAACGTTTGTGTCCTGCAGAAAACGAGCCAGGTGCAAACCCAAGTCAAAATACATAGCCGTTACTCCAACAATTAAGGCATGCCAGTCTGAGGTCCGTTCGTCTGTTGTCTTGACATTATCGTTTCGTATGAGAGCCTGCAATAGCAATTCCCAGTCTGCTGTCACTTAATTACCTTCCAGTTTGCCTGAAGCAGATTGGCCTTTCTCCAGTAAAAGCCCCAGGAGAGGAGAGGCACATTACATTGAGATGTTGGTTTTTATTTACCGGAGGACAAATATAGACTACAGCCTACCCAAGAAATGTATTTGTGAATAAATCACACATTTTCAAATGTGTAGGTATGCAATTAAGAATACTTCACTACAATTATGACTAGGAACTAAAGGGCTAGTAATAAATAGCGATACAACATCAGTCTTGCCTGGAATGGGCTACTTCATCTGATGGCGGTTGCCAGTGTAGGCTATGCATTGCTCCAGGAGTTCAAGTCTTAACCAAAACATCAATATTGCATAGAAACAGATATGGAGATCATCCATGAAAGCTCCGTTCTAAAGATGCCCCACACGGAGGTCTAGTATTCGCGATTTTGTAAATATTCCTAAACCCACAAGAAAGCAGCCAGCAAAGGAGTCTTGCAAGCAAGGTGCTTGTCAAGTAATATGACGTCACCAAATCTTTCACAGCACTTCCTGGTGGTGTTTGTTGTGAAAATACAGTGGACTTCAAGCGGTCAGCTGCTAACATCAGAAATAAGGAAGACGCGTTTGACTGAAACGCCATTCAAGAATGTCGGTGCTATCGACAGGTATCAGATAGGTCGGGTGAAGTTACGGAACGCACGCTGCTTCGGAACGCAAGATTTGTCTCGGACAGCAAACCCACCGGCGCGAGCTGTCGCAATGTTGTAAACGATGGACAGCAGGATAAAGTAAGCTCAGGAGTTTTTTGCTTGGCTAGCTAGCTAGCTAGCATACATCCACCACTTAAACTATTGGAAATACTGGGGTTAAACCTCTGTAAAATTAGCTTTGAAATGTTCAACATATCGTCATATAATTTGAAATATATAGCTATACATCAGTGGAATTAACAGGCCAGCTGGATAGACCGTTAGTCCACATTTAGGTCAGTCTGCTACACTGTCGTATTAGCTGACCAATTGACTACATATTGTAACCACATTTAGCTTTCTGGAAAGGGGGCTTTTTGCAGACACTACAGGACAAATCTCCCGGTGACTACTACAAAGTACCAGAATTTGAGATGAATGGCTTTTGATTCCATAGCGCAATACATTCAATTAGTAACAACAATGAGCGTAAACAATGCTTTGATGTTTTGTTAGTAGTAGGCTTGTGACAATGAGTTAGTAAATCAGCTTAGATCTTTACGTTGTTGATGATGCAGTTGAATAGATCATGCCTTAAGTTATATAACCAAGACGTGTCAGACTAGAACCGTATATTATTAAGAAGGACTGAATGTTTAATGTTTTTCATCCTATGTTTCTAATCTTTTTCAGAGAGTACCCAGAGAGAACATTTGATCTGGTTCTACAGGTGGCATGCCCAACATCTGAAAATGCAGGTATGTCAAATCTTATCCCTACAAGTGGACGGCCATGTCCATTGTATTGGTATGCATGGAGATGTGGTTTGATAGGAAATTAAGACATTTCCTTGCCATAAAATAAGACATTTCCTGGTGAAATATGTCTTTATTTCCACTGGCAGTTTTACTAGACCATTAGTCAGTCGTGAGACATGAGCTGACATGTCCAATTGGCTGTCGTAAGGTGGTAATTAAGTGTCTGTGCGGTGTGATTAGATGGTTCCTTTCTCAAGAAGTCTGCTATTAAATGGAAGCAAATAAAGGGTTACCGACAATTAAGTCTATGATTGCACTGTTATGCTGGGTGAGGTATTTTGGTACCTAGACCAGTGGATCCCATACGTCTCACAATGTTTCACTGTTCTCACCGTGTTGGGAGGGGACATTTGGAGGATATTTTCAAGACATGAACCGGACAGCAAACCTCAGTTTAGCCTCTTACTGCAATGGTCAAACATGCCAGGATGAACTGAACAATAAAAAAAAACGAGCCAAGGAAATAACATCTCGGAAATAACTCCGGCCATTGAATAACATATCCCAACTTTAGTATATGGGAATCACAACAACCTATATTTCACATGGATATCCGGTGTCTCCACCCCAAGTCAAATATCATGTAAAAACAGTTGTTCTGTACGTGACACTGCCTCTCGTTTATGTCTCGGTTTTGACGTTAAAGAGGTGCTTTGGATGGTTCACTTTGCAGCTGCGTAGCTGACCAGACAGGAGGGAAAGTTATCCTTGGACGTAGTTCTGATATTAGATTTAAACCCAAGTCATAAACCTCAGAGCCTGTACTGTAATAACTGATTTTCCCCTTCAATGATCCCTGGGTCAGACTCATATCCTGACTGTTCTCCCCAGAGCTCAACTCCATTACACACCCCTCAGGACCCGTGGAGCAGATACTGCTCTCTCATTGGACTAGAGGGCTGCTACTGCCGGGCACCGCCTCGTTATTGGTCAGGAATTCTCCGTAGCACAGGAAGTGGTTTTGATGTGAATGGACGGTCAGAATCTCATAGGAGAGCCAGAGATGTATTTACTGGCAGTTGAATCGTATGATTTGGACAGGTTGTTGTTTTAAAGAAATGGTTTCAGCTGACAAACAGGGAATCGGCTACTTCTCCCAATTTGATCCATTTCCCTTTCTGTAAATGAGTTTCAGTCTGGGGGGAACACAGTCTCTGGTGAGGCTGAGCGATAGCCTGTATGTTTCAAACACGGCAACTTGTTCATGAAACGGATGGCATTGTGTCAATGTAGCCTAAACAGGTTGAATGGATGGATTGTGTGTTAATATTGATATGTTGACCCACATAGATTTGTCTGGCTGTCATTATGCTTTACCTCTCCCAACAGGCTGTGTGCCTTCTGACTCAGTTCCTCTTGCTGTGTTTGAGCTGTACCGGTTGTCGTTTTGTGCGGTATTAAGACACTCTGATGACTCATAACAGAAAGGATTTGGCCCCGCATGTGAAATCCAACCAAAACCCAACCCTGCGTCTCTGTTCATAAACGGATCTTTTAAAACTCTGTGTTAGAGAGGCAGGCCAAAAATTCCCAGAAATAAACCCTATCATGATTCATCTATGATGGCAGGATTCATGATCGTAGAACGTGGAGCTCAGGCTCCAGACCTACACTCATAATGTCTCCTAAGCCCCCTGGTTCTATTTCTCTCGTAACGTAGCATACCGTAGTTTACTTTTAGCACTGTATCAAACTTACTTCACTAACCATCTACTTCAAATCTGTCTTAAATGGTCTACAAATAATGTAGACAGACAAAATGTTATATAGTTTGGATGTAACGGCACTGTTATGTTGATGGCACCCTTATGGCAAGCCCTAACCACATCCTGACTGAAGGAAACGTGCCATACTGTATGTGGTGTCAGTGCCTTTGTGGCAGCACGTATAACGTTTCCCCTCTTCCGAGGTTAAATGGCTGAATTATTAATAATGCATTTATTTAACAGCTGCTTTCGACCTGCTGCCTCTTGACCTACAGTCAAACGCTCTGAGCTACACCCAAACCGCCGTTCACCCCGAAGTGTGATGGGCGGCTGACAGGCAGATTCTCGACCCCCTTCCTCCTCCTCCTCCTCCTGTCTGCTCGGTCTCACGTGGACTCGCCGTTGCCCAGACGACGGCAGGGCAGGAACCGAGACGACTCTGCTGTGAAGTTTCACTTTGACAGAGCTCGTCCCCTGTCCCGGTGTTTGGACGAAGCTGAAGGTGTTTGCGGTGGCGGGGAGACCTGCCCCTGTTGTGAGCTCGTTGTGTTCTCGCAGCTCGTATCAAGCTGCGTATGGAGGTTGACCGGACTGGTCGGTTACTTCCTTCCTACAGGCGCTGATGCACACAGGACAGGGGGGGAGGCAAACCAGTAGTGCTGACTAATATGTTTAATCAATAGCCTTGAACAACACACACAAACACACACACACACACAATCTGACACCTAGTGCCCCACACTCAAAAATGCTGTTTCATTCAGTCCTTCACGAAGAACTACATTGCTGACAAGGTTTCATGAGAAGAGCTTAGCTTCTCTAAAATGATGACGGACAGGGTCAGTAACTCCCTATGAAACTGGAGTACTGTTGAACCCCAGCCAGTGACGCCGCACGTGACTTTAACACTCAAGTGGAAAGCCTATCTTGCACGCATCTCGATGAAGCGACGGACTTGTTCCGGTATCTGTACGTCGTGTAGCTAAGGGCACGATTTGGATGTTCAATACAAAAAATGTGTTTGTGGATTCAGAGCGGGCATGTTAATGGCATTGCTAGATGCCAACTGTTTGTAGAAGGAAGTCTGTTTGAGTCTGTGGCAGGTGAACAGGCCACTTTTCTAGTTTGGCCTGTTTTTAATGCAGGCTGACATCTCAGTTTAATTTGGTCTCAAACTGGATTACACTCGTATAACACCGGCAACAGAGCCATTCCTCCGGGAAAAAAAAAACAATCTTGTTTCATTACAGAAAATGGTACTTTGTGCCCCCACCCAGAATAGAGATGAGGCGTCAAGGCCCATACTTGGCCCGTCCTCCTCTACTGAGGAACAGGAAACCCAAGCCCCCCTATTCCCTGGGTTTACTGAGAGCAACCCTCCGTGTTTAGCTTGTCTCACTTGGCTCTCCGCAGCCTGGATGCTCAGGCAGGGAGAAGGCTCGCTGCCTCTGAGCGTGACTGGCATGCTAGCTAGCGCCCAGCTACATAGAGCCATATTGATGTGCTTCCAAGAGGCTGCCAAAGCTAGCAGATGACGCTAACCGTGCCAAAGCTGTAGGTGGAGACAGATGCTACCTGTCCTCTTGCTCTCTCTAGCCAGATTGCTGCCTGGTAACAAAGCAGTAAAGTTAATAGATACGCCTATCTGTTTTTACAACTGCAATCGTGTGACAATTAGGGCAACGATTTGCGGGGAGGGGGTGGGTGGGAGGGGGGTGTCAATGACTTTATCTACGTTGGATGTTATGTGTGGATGAGTCTGTTCTGCCGTGTGTCCATATATCAGTTTCACTCCATTGAGAAAGAGGCATGTTTATTGAGTTTATCGACCGCTCCCCACGGTAGGCTCTCAAAGGAGACCGGCTGAGCTCTCAGCCTGATTGGTGGCCGTCCGCTCCCATGCTATACAGGAAGTAGGCGGGGTCCTCTGTCGTCACGATCCCTTCTGTTGACATCCATGCACCAATTATGAGTTGAAACTTTTGTTCTTTCTCGAGGACGTTCTCGCTTCGACTCCGGGGGTCTCTGGTGTCACACCTCCTGCCGGCTCGCTGGTTATAGGCCTCCGTCTTACTCCTCCGTGGCCACCTCGAGCAGGGATGTGATAATCCAACTTTCAAAAGTCTCCTTTTTCATAAAGAAATTCTCTCTCCTTGCAGGCGAGAGAACGGTCTGTGTGATAGACTGAGCTTTTAGAAAAAGGTTGAATGGTGAGATTCTGCGAAATGTCACTTTTGCTCCTTGACCCCCGCGCGCGGGATCTGTTGTCTGATTGGCTATCGGTGGCGTATCAAGGTTGTTGGAGCTCACACTCAGGCGGGAGGCCATTGGACCAGCAGATGCCACGGCAACTAGGAGGGTGTTGATTGGTCATTAGAGAGACCACACTCCCGCTCACACTCCGAGTAAACCTCTGGGTCTCACACTTTCTCTCTCTCCCTCTCTCTCTCTCTCTCTCTCTCTCTCTCTCCCTCCCATCCCCCTATTCTCTCCCTCAGTCTTCGATTTAACTTAAGTTCAATTGGCCCCCTTACAGAGATCAAAATATCATCTGGCTCATTTAGTGTATATATATATAAGGTAAGTTAGTTTTCTTTGTCTGAAGAGGAAAATTGAGGAAGTCTTCTAACTTCCCTGCTATGAAATCTAATGACCGCAATGAAAGTGAACTTTGAGTAGCGTTCCCCGTCCTTCATCCTGTTTCTGAGTCCAGCTTCTCGGAAAGCCAATCTTTTCCGTAGCGTGGCGGTGCTCGAGTGGGCACCACAGCTCCCGCCAGTCAGGCCCGGTGCTGGAGCGCTCTGCGTGCAGCTGCTTCCGATAGGCTCCATTGTTTTAGTTTTATTCAAATAATTTGTTGCCCCCTTTTATCCGTTCGTCAGCCATTTGTTAGTGGCTGGGGTGCATGTGGTGCATCCTGCTGTTTTGTTGGATCCGGTTCAGTTGTGCTGGAGAGACACAGACACCGTGGTGGTCATTACTGGGCAGGGGGCTGCTGAGAACAGGAGGTCTTGCCAGCGTTCCTGTTCGTCTGGACCCAAGGGTTCGCTGTCGTCTCTGTCCAGACGTCTGTCTGTCTGTCTTGTCTGTCTAGTTATTCATTAGGTTCTCGCTCTACCTGTTTCCCCCTTTGTGTTGCCTATGTGTTGCTCTGCCACTCTCTCTCTCCCCCTTCTTGTACCCCCAACCTTGCCCCCCCCCCCCCCCCTTCAATGCTCTGAGATTCTCACCAGTTTTGACAGGGACAGACAGACCCTACAGGGAGAAGGTCACTAGGACTTTGACGTGGTATGACCCCCCCCCCCCAACCCCCCGGACTGAAGTGGACTGGTCCGCTCTCTCTTGTCCCACCTGCAGAGAGACGGGGTGGCCTGAGACTCAATTCTGGACACACCTGGAGACGGGGGGGGGGGACAGGACAGGACAGGGAGTCTCAGCTGGGAGACCGTTGGAGGGAGGACAGGACCTAGCAGCTCCAGGGGTGGGGTGAGGGTGAGGGTGGGTGTGAGGCAGGGCCGGTGGAGATATGCCGACGGTAGAAGTCTGTAACCGGAGAGGTGACATACTGAGGGGGCCACTGGCTCTCCTTCTCACTGACGCACCACTGAAACTCTCTGTGTGCGTGTGCTGGAAGTGTAGGTTGTCGAGCTTTCTTGGTGAGTGGTGTGTGTGTTTTTGCTGTATGTGTGTGTCACTGAGCTGTCTTTTTGTGTGTGTGTCCGGAAGAAAGTGCGAGCGTGTATGTGTCTCTGTGCTGCAGAAGACTCATCTGAATACACTTATGCCGCCAGTCTGGCAGAACACACAAAGACTTCTAGGCACAGACGCTCTGAGATTATTTTTAGTCTTCCTATGCATCAGAGAGACGAGGGGAAAGCAGGCACCTGATCAATTATTAAAACAAAATGATTTTTGACGAATTCAGAGTTGCTGAGAATTCTCCCTTCATCGCCTCCCCATCATCACAGTCTGTTGCCAGGGTTTTTCAGCTTTCGTTTCATTCAGCCTCTATAACCAGAAACCAGTTGAATCATCATGAATCATCATGAATGAAGGCTTGGTCCAACAGGAGACTTGCTGGAAGACCACCTTGCTGTTCAGTAGCAGATGGCAGTCCTCTAGGTCTTCCTTCCACCACTAATCCTGCCTAAAGAACAGTGATTGGCCAGCTCTTATCATATAACGCTGATGTGGCCTATTTTATGAGCAGGATTACATCTTGTTTGAATGTGGAGCCTTCTAATCTGCCAATGGGATTTAGGGAAACAGCCATGGGAAAAAGATGTTGTCGCTGTCATATTGGGCAGATGACGTTGAGAGGATTGTGAGATTTTGACAGGATTTTGTGTAGATGGGATTTCAACTGTCTACTCAACCATAAAAACACCCAGAAACCACCCACCAGCATTTTGTTGGATTTTAAGCTAACTAGTTACCCATCTGTTGCAAACAATTAGACATATACCAGTAGTTACAAAGTGTATATTTACAGTGAGTCTCCATACTGATGAAGTGTGATTGAATCATTTCAGTCAAAACACAGCAATGTTGAAAGAGCTATGCCTGTAGTGTTGTGGTTCGGTGTCTATCTGGCATGAATCTGTTCAGCGACCGTACCCTCCGGAGACTCCTCGTCACCGATGCTCTCGCGCAGACTGACGTCCCACACTTACTGTGAATATGGTGGCGTTTATCCAGGACTGTCGCCTCCTTGTTTGGGATACGGCCCATTTTTCACCACAGTATGTAGGTCATCCTCAATGGATGCCTTTGTGAGGGCTGAGCGTCGACATTTGTCACCGCAGATCACGTGACTCGTCCATGAGGTCTTTTGTTGTCACACATGCTGCGGGGGTAACTCTCCTACCTGATTGACCGAGGGGCTCTACCCCGCAGTGTCGTACAGGATTAGCATGTACAGTGTTGTCGATGTACACAAGTGGATGATTAGACGCCCCCCCCTTCCACTCACACACACTCTCTTTCTCTCTCACACACACACACGCACGCACGGACGCACACACGGACAGTCACACACACACACACACACACGCACGGACAGTCACACACACACACACACACACACTCACAGCCCCTCTCCCCCACTTCTATCCAAGCTACTTTGCAGCTTCAGATCAATGGCTTCAGGGGAATATGACAATGATCTCAAGAGGAAGTTTTCAAGGTGAGGGAAAGAGATTTGAAGTCTTGGTTTCTCAGCTAAACTGGCTTGCAGGATATCCCAGCGATAACACCAGAATGACTGGACCGGCTGACCTCTCACCGCACAACACACACACACACACACACACACACACACACACACACACACACACACATATACCTTACCCTGGACTGTCCTTTACAAGGCCCCCACAAACACACACTCAACCTTGTTTTCTTGTCCTTCCACGGTTAAGTCATCGTTTGGTGACGTTTTGTTCTTGAACCATCATTGAATCATCAGACGCTCCTCTACTGTCTGTGTTTGTTTGTTCGGGAGCCGGTCACAAAACATCTTGTTCCCATGAAATATCGAGTCCCTCTATTGATGATTCAACAGACGTCCCCCCTCCCCCCCTCTTCCGCTGTCACCTCACGCTTGTCGTCTCGTGGAGACGGAGATCTGTCAGTCAGGCGGGAACTTCATACCGCCGCGGCGCGTCGCCAGCATGTCGCTGCCAAAGGCAGCGTCTTTTACCCCCCCGTCTAGTCGTCAGATAGCTGCCTCCGGCCTGCCTCCGTCGCTGGAGCTCGGCTCTCTCTGTACCACGCACGCCGGCCCCAGATGAAGAGGGCCGTGGCTGCCTTCACCTCCTCAAAGCCCCCACATGGAACCAGAAGCAGAACCCCTCGCACACAGCCCTGGTTAGCTTAGCTTAGCTTGGTTTAGAATAGCTGTAGCTTAGCGTGGTTTAGCTTCGCTTAGCTGCGATCATGGCTGTCACAGCTAACGATAACATGATCTGGGTGGCGACTGAGGCAGATGGTTGGAGCATATGGGGAGGAATGTGTGTAGTTTCTTCTATAGTAACCTCGCTGTGAGAAGAAGGATGTTGGGGGAAAGGTAAAGCTCAGTGATGCTGTATTTGACTGCTGATCAAGAGGTTGTGGGTTCTAAACCCCCCCGTGCAAAGCTTTGGATAAAAGCATCTGCAAAATGATATTCTTTGGTAAGAGGAATCCTGTCTGAATCCCACCAGATCAGTCTAGATGTTGAAGGTTGTCTCAAGCTAGATAAGGTGGTTTCGACCGCGTGAGACCACAGCTAGTTACTGGCGCCACCACAAATATCATGAGTCAATGAGGGAGAGAGGCAAAGACCAGAGACAAACTCTTGTGTTTATGTTTCTGTGATATCAGTTTGCTTATGCTCCCCCCCCCCCCCCCAACACACTTCACACAAACACCCCTCACACACACACACACCCCTCACACACATACACATCCCCCTCACCCTCCCCGGCATGCATAAGAGTGTGGAGGGGGGAGGCAGTGATGCGATGCCAGTGTTTGACATAATGTTGGACCAGTATGGAAGCTGACTGGGAACATCAGTGCTGATATGTGCTAATACTCTGAGGCTGTCACGAAACTTGGGTCCATATGCTGCGTCGCTCAATCGTGAAGCTGTGAAATTGGGTTGCGTCCCAACTAGCCTGGAAGACAGTTTTTCTCTCTCTCTCTTCTCTCTCTCTCTCTCTCTCTCTCTCTCTCTCTCTCTCTCTCTCTCTCTCTCTCTCTCTCTCTCTCTCTCTCTCTCTCCTCTCTACTCTCTCTCTCTCTCTCTCCTCTTCTCCTCTTCTTCTCTCTCTCTCTCTCTCTCTCTCTTCTCTCTCTCTCTCTCTTCTCTTCTCTCTCGTCTCTTTCCCCCCCCCCCCCCCCCTTTCTGTCTAGCTTTTTCCTTCTGTATTTATATTCTCTCACATCCTACATAGCTGTGAATAAGATTGCATCTAATGTGTCATTAATAGGGCCACATCTCTCCATGATGCTGGGTGTTCATCTGGTATGGTAGCTGAGGTCGACGCTCTGCCCTGGGCTGAAAGCTCCCCCCTACCACAGGGCGGCTCCGCGCCCGCTACTTCTGTCTGCGATAAGGGGATACGCCACCTCAGCCACTGTCGTTTAATCTCGTCCGTTTCACCGAGAGGGAGTTTCAGTGAAGTAGTAAGAGGAACCGTTGATAAGGTGTGTTTGTGAACGGCCGTGTTTTGTGTGACAGTCGAGTACAAATTCCTCTTCTGAAAATCGAGTCGTTTAGAGTGGTGTGACGGGGTCAGTTTAGCTCCCTTTTACTCTTTGCCGTGTGTTTAACCCAGCCTCACACGAAGGGTTACCCAGCATGACCAATCATGCACTGGTCGCTTTAAGGACCATACTCATCGTGGAGGACTTTCTCCTTTCTTGGACTCTGTGCTAAACGAAATCGGCATGAAATGTAATGCCATTTGCCATGTGAGATTTGAGAGTAGAAAGAGAGAGAGAGAAAAAAAAAGAAAGAAAAAAAACGGTTTAAAACGTCGGTGAGTGTTTTTCTTTCAGTTGGGGCTTGAAGATGCGAGTTAATTCTGCTTACTCTTTTAATTGTGGACTCTGGGGATGGGGCTCCTCCAGCCAGAATAAAGTTAGTGATCCAGAAGTAAAACGACGACCACATTTATTCCCTCCTTGCGGCTTGCCCTCCTCAACCCTCCTTTGGCGAGGAA